>NW_008581958.1:173906-279716 GCF_000691845.1 Merops nubicus
AAAATTAAGATATAGATTGTCTGACACGCTGCTAGTTGGCTGGTGCACTCTAAACAAGCACTCCTGTCGTTTGCAGATATGGTAAATTCTGCTCATCTCTGCTTCTGGCACATGCTTAACTGGCAGCCACGGTGATAACCTGTCACAGGCACCTCAGTAACAACAATTTTCCCAGGTAAAGGTTGACAGAACAAATCTGCGGTATGCAGATCACCACAAAAAAAATACAACTCCTCTCCAAACATTATGTGAATGGAAATGACTGGAAGAAACCACGATCGTCTTATGAAGAGATATGAATGGAAGTGACTAGAAGAAACCACAACCATCTTTAGAGGAGCCTTTGCACTCAGATAAACCAAACAGGTAGAAGATTTACCTCCCTAACTTCTGTTGGTGCAGGGGGAGACACTTTCATTTCCTTGCACAGAACTATTATTTCACCCACAACGGGAAAGCCCTGAAAGGTTATAACGTAGGGTCACTTTCAGTAGAATTAGTAACTCTCTTTCCTCAGAAATTCCTAGCATGGCTTCTGCTGGAATTCATTGCCTTTGAGAATATCTTTGTCTAAAATATGATTAAAACTGAAGAGCAAAGAGCATCCTGTTTTCTGACCATGAGAAACAGGTACATCAAAGCCATTGGCTTTATAACTGACATTGCAATAAACCCCACAAAGTACAGTGGAATGACAGTAATATTCCATCTGAAACACACAAATTGCATCTTCAGGTTGAGAGATATAATAAAAGTGCACTGAAATGTAGCAATTAAAGAATGCACTTAAAAATAGGGCAGTTCCCTGTAGAGTTATTTTAAAAGTCATTCAGCTGAACTTGTGATGCTGAAGACACTGTAGTGTTTTAACACTCTACTGGAAGTGGCCACCTGATTGTAGTACAACTTGGAAGAATCAGAAGAATGTACACTTTAAGCAACAATAGCATTTGCAGTTCTACTGTATATACCAGCAAAAGTTAGTGTAAAATTACCCTGTCGTTTGTTAATGCAACAAGGGTAATTACCATGCTCCCAACAGGGGGGGAAGAAGTGTAGAACCAGCAGCCTCACAGGTGATGGGACTTTCCTACAGCTCTAACTCCATTTAGCTCTGCAAATGTAATGTAATGAACAGAAATGCCTCCCAGGGCACATCCATTACTATCACCTTCCCAATTCTCAACAATGACACCAGTGAAATGAAATGAAGGACAAGTGGCTTCTCACTGTCACAGAGGACATAAGAGAGTTGGGGTTGTTCAGTCTGGAGAAGACTCCAGGCAGACCATCTTGAAGCCTTCGAGTATCTGAAGGGGGCCTACAAGAAAGCTGGGGACTTCTTACAAAGGGCTTGTAGTGAAAGGATAAGGACTAACTGCTTCAAACTGGAAAAGGGGAGATAGAGATTAAATGTAAGGAAGAAGTTCTTCACTATGAGGATGGTGAGACACTGGCACAGGGTGCCCAGGGAAGCTGTGGATGCTCCATCGCTGGATGTGTTGAAGGCCAGGTTGGATGGGGCTTTGAGCAGCCTGGTCTAGTGAGAGGTGTCCTTGCCCATGGCAGTGGGGTTGGAAATAGATGATCTTTAAGGTCCCTTCCAACCCAAGTCTTTGTATAATTCTATGATAATATGACCCTAAATATCCTGAAAACTCCGAGACTTTTTTTCAGAAAATCCTTAGATGCAAAAAAAATGGCAAAGCAAAAAAATACATCTGTGTCGGTTTGTTGAGCTGTCTCTTGCTGGTGGCAATCTGCTTCCCAAACCATTTCTAAAACACGCAGGCCCAAGCCCAAAAAAACCTGGGATAAGGCACAACTTAGAAGCTTCCTTGCAACTAATGTGGGAGCTCATATGAGTCAGTTAATTCCCCTCAAAATATGAAATATGGAATCTGCTGCACGAGAGCCCAGCAGCAAGGGCCACTCAGCCAAGACTAACAGCCATCGTGTAAGACTTGGTAAGTCAGCAGTGAGGTTTAATGACTCTCTGTAGTCCCTGGTGGAGAAGATGCGTGACATTGTCTGAAGGAGCACCACAACATCCTGGCAGCTTTATACCCTGGAGCAGAATTGCTAAGTTGTATACGTGTCCTCTGAACCAGCATGTGAGGAAAAGAACCAATTCAATCTGCAGAATATTTTAGATCCTCACGAGTACCTGAATTTAATTACTGCACAATTTTCTTAGCAGAACATTCTATGAGGAAAAAAATGTTTCAGTTGTCTGGTAATTTGAGAGCCTGTGTTTCTGTGGCTCATAAAAATATTTTAAGAAAGGAAGAAAAAAACCAATCCATTCTTTGTTGCAGGGCTCTGAAATAACTGGGACTATAGACTTGGAGATACAAACATTGAAGACTTGGTATCCTGCACAACTTTCGGCTCTTCCAGTGAAACTTTGACCTCCCCCAAATAGTCTAGTAATAAAGTCATATTTTACGTATCTGAAATGTAAGCAAATTTGGCAGCAACACACAAGTGAGAGCATCTAGCTCTGCTGATGCACATCAATATGGACTTCTCAAGTGTTTCATTTAATCCAAGTACGCTCTCTCAGTTTTGCTCAGCTGCAGTCAAATTCTGGCTCCACTGAGATTCTGCAAGGTTAATACCTGACAACTAAGCTTGCTGGCTTTTCAACTGTACTTTCAAAAACAGATAAGGACCAACTCCAGCCCCTGCATCCCCCATGCAGTTAGTGATGGCTTTGGGGGTGTGATGCACTTGGACCCCAGCTCCCAGATGACTTCTGACAACATACACACAGCACAGGGCAGGTCACACTACTCCTGTGGCCTCTGGAGATGCTTTGGAGTTGCCAACACACCCGAAGAAACCCTTGTGAGTCAGCTAAGTCAGCCTGCTTTGGGCTGCAACATAGGCTGAAAAAAGCCAGAACTGGGGTTTATTTCAAGCCTAAGGTTATTCTTTCTTTGTAAAATAGTCTTTTGACGAAGATTATTTTGACTTTTATATCACACACCAGGCATGTATCTAGCAGGAAGGAGCACCGCTGAGCCAATTTACTCTGCATATAATAACAACTAAATTATTTACAGAACAACCCAGAGACAATGTCTTTATATCTACTTAAGCTAATCCAATAAGCACATATTGGATTGCACACCAGAAAGGAAATTTGCTTTCCTACACATTCCTGAAGTTTCTTTTCTTTTTGTGCCCATCATGTATAACCCTGTCCTCCAAAAAAAACTACATGCACTCCAGCTTTTTATTTCAGTACCATTTTTCCCAGTCACAGAAGGACCATTAGGCTACCCAAAGAGTAATACACAGCGACATCTTGACTTTGACCCTGAAGACGTATCTTCAGATCTCAGCACAAAAGGGGTTTTCCTGCAAGAGTAAGCAATTTCAGAACAAAGCAGAAGTTTACAGCTTTATCTGAGAAGCCACACGCTGCATTATAGCACTTCAGAGAAAACAAGTTAAGAGAACAACACTGGTTATTATTGAGAGGAACCCGAAGGAGGAGATTGCTGAACCAGCTCCACAGCTGGACCCAATACTCCAGGTGGGGTCTCACACAAATGAGCAGGTTTTTTTTTGGGTTTTTTTTTTTTTTTTTAACTACAGAACTGCCCCATTCTTTTATGAGCATTAAGGTATTGAAGGATTGCAGCATGTAACAGGTCAAAAACATACAAAAGGAAAAATTCCCCTTAATGAATCACACATGGTATTTCCAGTACTTTTGCTTTGACACATAGGAAATGTCCTTTATTAAGATATATACGATATGTAAGAACATCCAGAAGACAGATTAAGTTGTTATGCAAGAACATCCGGACTTAGATTCCATTTTCAGAGGTAGGTCTGGCCGGGAGGCTGCAGGCCCCTAAATTCCTCAGCCCAGGAGAGCAAAAACTGCCAGAGGGACGCACAGAGAAGGCAGGCCCCAAACTCCACCATATGCAACCGATAGAAACATTCTGGAACTTCAACCTTTGCACTGCTGTCACAGGCACCACGACTCGCCTGTTATGAAGTCAAGATACACAAAAGGGGAATCATCATCTGGATTGCTCTGGAAATACAGGAGACTAGAGAAACTTGTTGATGTGGGAGGTAAACATTTCCTTGTTTAAATATCTATAGTTATTACATGATTTATTATTAAGTACTTAATTTTTGTTGTATCTATGCACATTTATTTGCAGTGTGAGGTGATGCCATCAGACTCTCTTCTGCAGTGAATGATTCCTACACCACCACTAGGAGATTATCTTCATATGGACAGAAGAGAAACTCTGTACTTTCCAGGCTGTCTGTTCACAGCAGGGAGGGGAGAACAACATTGGAATCCTCATATAATTTTTGAAAGTAAGGAGAAAATACTCATTCCATTCTTTAAAGACTCCAGAGCAGTCCAAATGCAGCTAAATAAGTTTTCTTTACCCACCTGATTGGCTCAGAAAGCACACACAAGGCAAAAAAACATTAACATTGACCTTGAAAATGATGCTTAAATGGGTTTGGCTAGCTCTTCTTCAGGAAAAAAAAAGAGTTCCCCAAGCAATACTGTTTCCATTTTGTAGGGTTTGTGAGCTGTAGAGTAAAACCAGCCTTTTCAAGAGGAATGCCTATGGCGTATTTCAACAAAGCACTCATTGTGAGCCACTCCACTACTCCATTTCAGAGCAAGTGGTTTGTCAGCTATAGGAGTGTGTACAGAGGTATTTAATTCACCTGACTTTTCTATTACACATGGGATAAGAGGAACACAGCTCTCTCTTGGTCATATGGCATGTCCAAGTTTAGCAAAGGGTTTAAGTTGCACTCACATGAAAACCAAAGAACTAAAGAAGAATGATGTTGCCTATTTTCTTCTAGTTGAAATTCTGTTTCCTTTCCCAAGAAGTAAGCACACAAATGTAACTGTATTTGAAGAACACTGTGTCATCTGCCTTCACCAAGGAGTTTTCTGAAGGAGAGGAGCATGCATTGAATTTGCCACCAAGCCCCACTTCATTTTCTGTCACCTGTTGCAGAAAGAAATGAACCTCTCTGAAGAGACAGAGTGAGTGAGAGAAATGGCAAATCTGACATTGGTCCAGAGGATATAAAAAGCTTGTTGATGGAATGAAAGCAGTTGAAGGAAAAATGAGGTGCTTACTGAATGACTACTGCAAAGGATCACAACACCATGAGAAATGTCAGCTGAAGACATACCCATTGTATCCCTCAAAAAGCCCAAACTCCTAAGCCAAACTGCGATGTTTTAAATCTTGTCTTCTATGGTATGTACTTCCTTTATTTGGACCATTAACCAACATACATCTCAGTGCTGTGCTGAGTAAGCCTTTGCAGCATGGAAGAATTGAATTATGTATTTCTTAATACCTTCTCTCCACTCTCTAGTGAAAATTACCAGCAGCTGGGGAGCATCTGTTATAACTTCACCAAAGTTGTTAAAATCACTATTTATTTTACTGTGAAAAATCACTGTAATTTCAAAAATGACCCAGCTACCCTCTTCCCCAACATTCCTCATCACCAAGCATTGCAATTGATGGTTAAATGTTACATCCTGTCATTAAATCACCATCCCCAGAGGGCTTTCAAAGCCGTGGAGATGTGGTGCTAAGGAATACGGTTTAGTAGTGACCTGGCAGTGCTAGGTTAATGGTTGGACTTCATGATCTTGAAGGTCTCTTCCAACCAAAATGATTCTGTAATTCTATGATCTCAAACACAACTTAAGTCAAATTTAGCACGAGATTTACCCTACATCACACAGAAACACGTGGTACAGAGCGTGTGTTTGTTTTCTCCGCTCAAGAAAACAGAAGCCTCGCAGGCCTCCAAATTCCTGTGTGAAGAAAAATCTGTACTGTGCAGAACACTAAGGTGAACTTGAAGGCTTAGCAAGCAAAACTAAACTTTTCCTATTACTGTTATTAAAAGATATATTGGTCTTTGCTTCTCCAGCCAACACCAGCACCTGACACTTAGGGAGAGCTAGATTTTAAGTGTTGAGCAAGCAGGCTCCTTTATTATTCTTAGCTCTAGGAAATGGAGTCCCTGTGAATACAGACCATTGCCTGAACAACTTAATTTGTGTTTCTGATGCTAGAATCTATCAGAGTTAACTCACACCTGGCTCAAAACAGAGAGAGAAAAGGGGAACATGTCCTAAATCTCCAGAAGCGAATCTGTTGATAATTTTTCCTAGCCCAGTGAAGACATGAGCCATTTAGAGACAGCACGCTTCTTTTTCAGTGAGTGATTATATCATCAGCCCTAAAGTACTTCAATTTCCGTGGAGAAGCAAAGCTACGACAGCAGGCAGGATGGAGCAAACCTGTTGAAAGCTGGGAAAAGCCATTCATCACTGATTCAAGGGACCGAAGAGTACAAAGATTGTTTTTAAACTATTTCCTACAGCCTATCCCATGTTGTTTAATTCATGGTTATTTGCCCAATGACTCAAAGTATAGAAAAATGGGCCTTGTCTTACAAAAAGAAGCTAAAAGTGAAAACCTAACTCCTGGAATCCGATGATACTGTGGTGCATGAATGCTATCAAAACATCTGTGACCAAAAGGATTTTAGCTGGCTTACAGGATGATAAAAATCCTTTGCTCTTGTTACAAAGCATTGATATTTCAAATTACCTGCCCCTCCCATTACATTTTATACCTGTTAGGCTGACAACCAACATCCTGTTACTAATATTTTGCAATTAAAATATTATGCAATCCTGTTAGTGGGTATTAACTGTATCAGTATAAATTTTCTAAATTCTGCTTCCCTTACAGCTACATCACCCAAGTAAAATCAAAGTGAAGCAGTACAGCTCTCTGAGACACACTGCCGCAACATTTTGGAGATGTGCTTTATTCTATGTCCTGGATTTTGGCAGATGCAGCTTCTTGTGCTCAGTGTTCAGAGGCTGTACTCTAGTCTGTGTTTGTGGTGGCTCTGAACCAAATTTCAACTTGCAAAATGGGCACACGGGCAAGCACAGAAGTGCTGTACCCCTGCTTACTTCAGAGGATGGGTAAAATGTGGATTGGGGGTGGAGGGATTTGGGGGGTGTCAGGGCTGTCACTCAGCAAGTTGTGATATCCATCAAGTCTCTTGCCAAAAAAGATCGTGGCATAGAGACAGTGCTCCTTGCTGAATCTAAACACAAATCCAGTGAATTGTCTGATGTTTGTAGAGTAAATAAATTCATTACCCTATGAGTTGATCTTTGTTTTGTTCCACAAGGGTGGGAGGAACGTTAGAGACGATGACTTGCATATCCAACTGATTGACCACAGAGACCTGGAAACAAAAGAGTGAAAATCAATTGGCACTCCCATGCATAACATCCTCTCATACAAAAAGAATGGAATAATTACTTCCCTGCCTTCACAGCCATTCCCTGATGTACATATTTCTCATTTTAATGCCGAATAAGAGAGCTGGGAGATCTTGCTTTGCTCGGCAGCCAAAAGCAATAAACAGCAGGCAAAGATTTAACAAGAACTGTAATCGCAGGAGTACATCAGAAATATTGATTTTTAAGGTGGGGACTATGAAACATGTTCTTCATAGTTTAGACTTTACTTACAGAATCATGGATCTCCCATGTGCTACATTCAAAATTACTTGGGAGCAGCCTGGTATTTTTGATGACTTGACAGGAAAATCCAGCCTTGGAGATATGCAATTTGCACCAACATAAACGCAAATACAAGATCAATTCAACTATATCAATGAGATACTCTGTTAGAAAAGTCATGAAGGAAATTGTTCATTTACTCTGAAGTTAGTAAAGTTTTTATTTTAGTCTTCCATTTCTTTAGCTTCTCCCTCTATATAGCACAAAATTGTACATAGCCACGTACATTTTACAATTGAACTTTTTTTCTTTACAAGACCAGGAAAAAAAACCTCTAACACACTCAAAACACTTGTGTGCTTTGTTCTAAAAAAAAAATTAAATAATTAAAAATTCCAGGATTCCACCAAAGAACAGACTGACCTCAAAACAAATCTCTGGCATTAGCATTTTCTCTGAAAAAAAAGCACTGGAACTCTTCCATTTCCCAGAGTCAGGTGGATAGTCTGTGGGCATGAGGGACTACACGCCTGTATCATATTCAGTGGAGCTGGTAAACTCTGCTTCACATCTCTTGATCTAGTCTCCTCGAGCTATTTTTATCCCAAGAAAAAGTTGCCTTCCAGTAAAATGATTGCATGTTTCTTTCTCCCTTTTAAGTATTTGTCCTTTTTTTGTAATAGCTCTCTTTGCTAGCACAGCCCAGCCTCCCCTCGGGTTGTGAAAGGAGCAGTTCCTTCCCATACTGGTGGAGAAAATAAAACATTTCCTCACACTTGGCTCATGTCCATATAGGCATGACAACAAACGTTATACTCCAAACCTAGACACCCTACAGAGCATTCTGGAGGTAAATACGGGAAAGCAGGACAATGTTAAACCCGATAAATTTAAAAATCATCCATTCTAAAAGAAAAAAAATACACCCCTGAATTTTTAAAAGAGAAGCCTGAGCCCTGTAAGCTACTTCTGCAGATGAGCCATAATATACTTCCACATCAAACACCGATTCACCAGCTTTGAAGCTTAATTTAACTTTAAATATTTAAATGTTCTTGAAATGTCATCAGATGCACTGATCAGCATGTACAGACTTCGGTGTCAGAAAAGCAGAATTATAATGAACTCAAAGTAAATTTTAGACTAAGATCATTGACAGGATCTCTAAAGCAGTGAACAGTTTAATAGAATTAACTTCATTAGGCAATATAAGCAAACTGTGCACCTATGTACTGGGTACTGCAGAAATGCAGTGCTGAAAAAAAGGCAATAGTTCATTTGATGTTCAAGGAATCACAATTAAGACTACTCGTTCATATACAAAAATATGAATAAATACACATTCATGACAAGCTACAGGGAAAAAAGGGTGCTGAACAAAAATCAAGAAAAAGTTAAGGTTTCCATAGTAATGTCAACTTGTGTGCTATCCATATTTGCATGGGCTTTCATTTTATAATTAGTAAAAATAGCTGTGGGGAGAAACTGGTCCCTGCCACCCTAGGAGAACATGCCAGGAGTGGAGGTGGAAGGCCAGTGGTATCCTGGGGTGCATTAAGAAAAGTGTGTCCAGCAGAACAAGGAAGGTCCTGCTCCCCCTCTCCTCTGCCCTGGTGAGACCTCACCTGGAGTACTGTGTCCAGTTCTGGGCTCCCCAGTTCAAGAGGGACAGAGATCTACTCGAGAGAGTCCAGCGGAGGGCTATGGGGATGATAGGGAACTAGAACACCTGCCTTATGAGGAAAGGCTGAGAGACCTGAGGCTTTTTAGTCTGGAGAAGAGAAGACTTAGGGGGGATCTAATTAATGTGTATAAACATATGAGGGCTGGATGTCAGGAAGAAAGGGGCAACCTCTTTTCACTTGTGCCCTGCGATAGGATGAGGGGCAATGGATACAAGCTGGAGCACAGGAAGTTCCACCTCAATATGAGGAAGAACTTCTTTACTGTAAGGGTTCCAGAGGACTGGAACAGGCTCCCCAGGGAGGTTGTGGAGTCTCCTTCCTTGGAGACTTTTAAAACCTGTCTGGATGTGTTCCTGTGTGACCTGCCCTAGCTCAGATGGTCCTGTTCTTGCAAGGGGGTTAGACTATCTCCAGAGGTCCCTTCCAACCCCTAACATTCTGTGATTCTGTGTGGGAAAGCAAGGGTTCTTCCTGAGACACCAACGTCACTGTTCCTGGGAAGCTTTTTGGGCACAGTCACCAGAGATTACCCAACCCACTGTTCCTTAGCTTGTGCTACTCCCAGTCTACTAAGCAAAAATACAGCCAGGTCCTGTGATGCTCAACAGCAGGTACCAGCCTCAATCACAGGGCTGGCAGGCGGTGTGTTCAGATGTCTCCTGTCCATAAGTATCTGAAGAATACATTGCTGAGAACCAGCTCCAGTTGAAGAAGTGGCACAAGAAGGAGAAGCCTGCAGCAGGGCAGGGAAAGTGTGTCACTGTTTGGAATCACTAGCCCCCAAGCGATATCCCCTCCATCCCAGGCTTCATTGCCTAGGCACTTCCCCATTTTTAAATCAAGCAAGGCAGAGCCTACCAATAGTCTCGATCATTACACAGCACCAATGGATTCCTGGGAGTAGCTTATACTGAGGGTCTGAATGAGGAAGAGGCTTGGGACCTCCCCAAACCCCAACAACCATTTGATTGTTGATGATATCACAGTGAATTTTCACTATCCACACACACTTAGTACCTTTAAGCAACTGCTTGTAGCCAGCTTATTTTAAAACACAATTTCTCATTTCTTTCTTTTGTTTCACAGAGACTAAAAAGGGAAATTTAATTATGTGGACTCAAACTGTGGATCTACAGATGTCTAACATGAGGCATCCTGCCAGTCCCATCCCAGATACAGGCTGGTATCCTCCACATGGACCAACCCCTACAGCATCAAGACATTTTACTGGTGGATTTGGCAGCTTACGCTGCTCACAGAGCTCTGCTGGGGCTCTGAGGAGGTATCCTGGCCCAAGTTCTGGAGGATACCTCGTTCTGCTCAGGTTCTTCCCAATACTGTCACTCTGGTGTTGTCCCATCTCTCCTCCCTAGACCACCTCCCAGCGCAACCTTATCTTCTTCTCCCACATCTTACTCATTTGCATGTGAGTAATTAAATTAATTTCCCTTATCTATGTGCACTCCTCGAGCTTGTATTGAAAGGAGTAACACTTCCCAGCAGTCTGAGCACCTGACATCACAGCGACAGCAGGACAAATTCTGCTCAAATCAGGAAGCCCAGGAACAGCCTAATCTAGTTAGAAAGGATCTTCACATATGGACCATGCTCAGTGCAAACCCAGATTTTCATGGTGGGATGGTGTCAGTCTGTAATTGTATCTACAGCTACTCTGAGCTTGTTCAAAAACACTGAGAGTACTGCTCATCACTCACTCAGACAACCTAGAGATACCTCTATAAATTAATGAGACATACTTCACTTTCTAATTTTAATGTCGATACCTTCTGGCTATATTTTAATATACTATTACTGCCTGAATTGCATGAGAAAGCCCTATCATTTTGGGAGGTCAAGCATGAGGACATCATACATTATGTTTATTTGCTGAATTCCTGCATAACTCAATATACCAAGTATTATGGCAATCATCTGTATCATTTGACAGTGTTCCCATGAACTAGATAATGTACTTCAGTCCTACAACATTATGCTAATATTAATCCAATCCATCAAGTTGTATAGGCTTGAAAGAAATTTAGCTTTGATGGTTTCTGTGATTGGACTATGTCCTTTACTCAGCACAAAACCACGAGCTCAAGGCCTAAAGCTGGTGCCAGTTTTGAAGTGTTGCTTCCCTCAAAACCCAAAGTAGAGTCTCAGCCCAACGTCTGAGCTGTTTTATACTTGTAATGCACAAAAGCAGCAGGTCTTTCACTGTCATCTGGGTGCAGAACAACCAGAACGTAACTTAGGCCCATGTTAAATGCAAACAATTAGAAACTAAATTGAATGATTAACAATGGCTCGTTGAATAAATAAAATACTGAACATGGCATCTAGTGTGGTAACTGAGATCAGTATCTCTGCCACGAAACGTGAAAACATCTCTCAGATGGTCATAAAAGCTTTTGGTTTTTAAAAAAAGACATTTTATATCAGCGACTTAATTAGGTACACACAGTTTATGGCCTTCCTATAGGTCTGCCTGGAATTAAACTTTATGTAGCGTTTGAATTTCCTCAGGAATTATTCCATAAAGATAATGTCTGGCTCATACTTACAAGTACTTCTGCTTTGCTGCTCAGTCCTTTCCCATAATTGTCAGTTGCAATGACCTGAAACTTGAAATAGGATCTTCTCATATTTTTGAACAGCATCGCAGTTTTTATTAGCCCTGTGTAAGCTTCAATCACAAAACCTTCTTTACCATCCTTGATTGGAGGAATGATGAGTCTGTACTGCATGGCACTGTAATTCCCAGTGTCTTTATCATCAGCCTAATAGGAAAAAGAAAACAAGCAGAGGCAAACAAGGTAAATATCCACACAAAGAATCATTAACCTTGTCCTTTAAATGCAGTTCTGTGTTGGTCCAGCAAATTTCTTCCACCGACATTTAAAATATTAGATCCCAGAGAGCAGATATTGCTATTACTGTAAATGGCTCATTTAACTTCGCTGCATACAGTTTTGCTTTTCCAGCACTTTCTTTCTCCTGTGCTGGCACTAAACTGCTCCAAAAAAAAGAAAAAAGAGAAGAAAATTATACGTGGACTTCCCAAGTCTGCAACAGATGGAACAGGTAAGAACAGTTTAATCCTGAGAAACCTCCACTGCCAAATTCTTGCTGACAATTAAATACCAATGGAAAAAATGCCCACAACGCATTCACAAACTTACACAACAAGAATGTCTTCTTTCTTCTCAGAGATATTCTACACCCTCACTGATTGAGCACATGTGTTTTTTGAGTAATTTCATCCTTTTTTTTTATGAAAGCAAAAGGATTTAGTGGCATTCCAGCAGTGGCTGGCCTCTCCAGAACTACTCCTCTGTACAAATCATGCTCTTGTTCAAAAGGCAGCACCCCTGCTCAGCTGGGACTGGTTCTGAGGACATTTATAATGCTTTCACATGCTCCACCTAGGAAGGGGTCAGCTAGACCGGAGCTAATCATGGCCTGTACATTTGCCCACTCATTAGACTCGGGCACTGCCTCAGCATCTGGGACATTTCAGCATCTATTAAGCTGTCACCAAAATACTGGCACAGCTTCTTAAGCCTGTGGCTTAAGCTAATGTTGGAGAAAAAAAACCAACCCTTAACTTCAAAAAGGTGCAGGTCTGTGTGTAAAATCCACCCTTCACCAGGACTTCGGAACAATAACCACAACCCAGTCGGGGTTTATGGCAGCGTGGGGGCTTGTGTCCCATGATACGTTGTCTAAGAAAAGCATTATCTGGGCAAGGTCATTAAGCCTTCCATAGATGGCCAATTAATCATCATTATCTAGCTCCTCCAACAGTGAACAATATCTATAAGGTGGAAACTTTTGCTAACTCCCATTTTGTCTTTTATTTTGTGATAATTCTCAGGCGAATCTATGCAGTGCAGTGATTTCATCCTGCACCATCAAGAGATACCCATGACAGATGAATGATGCACATACTCCAAGCTGTGCGAGCTCCCCATGCTGCTCAAGAGTGCTGTCAGGCCAGATGGAGTAGATAGAACTATATGGCACTTCAGCAACAATATCTGGGCTGGTTTAGCAAGAGGTAGGAAACATGTTCTATAGAGCACTCGCCATTGTGCTGCAGAGCTGCCCAAAAGATGAGCTCCTGCAATGACACTGCCACCCACCACAGAGACAGGACTGTTTCAAATGGTCCTCGTGTCCTTTGTAAATATTTTGTTTTCCTCTAAATTGACCAAGCTTTATCTGGCTTGGCTACGAAAAGCGTAAAGAGAAATTTGTTCTTTAGTTCTATAGCTTATTTTAAGCCTTTCAAAATCAAGATTGTTACCTCTTGGGTGATCTCAAACCCCTTTATTGGCCTTTTTAGGGAAGATTAAAAGCTTTCTGAAATTAACCCCATTCTGCCAGTCAAAAGGTAAAGATACTGGTGAGCTTTTCCACAGCACTCTTGCTATCCAACTGGCATGGGGAAATACAACCCCAAAACATCACAGAGCCAGCAGACGGGACCTTGGCAGGTGGGTTTTCAGGACTAGGCTCATTTTTTGGCTTTCCTTTTGACAAGTAAATCACTGAAGGAACAAATAAATGTGAAAGCATGCTATATGGCACAAAGAACCGAGGAAGTGGCTGTACCCAAAAATCAGGTTGATAATGCAAGTGCTAACAGTTATTGCTATTTGAGAGCTAAATGTCAGTGCCCAGCTGCTCCCTCAACACTCTCCTCGACAGGATGGGGGAGAACTTAAGATGAAAAAAGTTTGTGGGTTGAGATAAGGACAGGGAGCTCACTTAGCAGTCACTGCCATGGACAAACAGACACAACTCAAAGAAAATTTCATTTACTGCCCTATAAAATGTATGTGGATGGTGAGAAACAAAGACAAGAATTAAAACACCACTTCAGCTGTGCCTGGGTGTGGGGCTGTTGGAAGGGGCTGTGTCCAGACTAGGGCAGCCCCAATCTCTCCTCCCAGAGGCTACTCAAGCCCCTGCTTGGGCATGGGCACCCAGTGCACACATAAAAATCAAATTTATCACCTCCTCAAGTACCTGTTGTTAACCAAATGCAAAGGAAAACTTAAGATTATAACTAAAAGCTTCCACTTGATTACTGTTACGACACTATTACTACTAAAATAACTCTTACTAAAGAAACATTTCAAAGCAGCATGATAACAGAAATAAAACCTCCTTGAAAACAGCCCACACAGCCTGTGTTTTGGCACACAGCAATATCTCATCTGGATTCTTTGGGATCTCCACCGCAGTGAGACAGGATACACCGAAAGTGCCCAGCTAACTGTCAAAGGCTCTCTGGAGGCACTCTGTCAGATGGGCACTGTGCCCTTTCATTAAAAAACCCATTTTGTTGTTAAAATGGATCTATTACATCACTTCAGTTGGGCCACAAGTCCATCTTTTTTTTTTTTTTTTAATATTTGCAACTTCTCTCTCAACAGAGATACAGCTTTTAATGGTAGTTTGCTTCAAAAGACAACAGAAATCTATTTCCCCTTCAGTATTTCATGCCTGCCTGTGTGTGCATCTAAGGACAACTGAAATTTAGATCCCAACTAGCGTATCAATATTGCAGGCACAGCTGATCAATAGTGTCAGCCCTTCTGAACAAATGCCCCACAGCAGTGCAGCGGCTCAGCAACGTCTTGCACCTGAATTTGATGCATCAAACTCCAGTGAAAAAGGCATTTAGAAATTTGAAGCATGCAAGCTCTAAAATCCTGCAGTTGAGATGCCCAAGCTTGTAGAAGGGCTATGAGTTAATCTTCAGAAGTTCTGAGAACTCAATGGCACCCCAGAGACATTGATGGGGCCTCGGTTTCATTACAGTTCAGGCTGCTTCATCCCAGAAACCATCTACATGCAGATGAGCAAAGCCAGATGTAAAACAGCCTGATGAGCTCAGAAAAATCATCAGATCCCAGTTGCAAATATTTTCACTTTGGTGTTTCCATTTCCCCCCCCCCCTTTTCATCATTATTTAGCTCTTGATCCAACCTAACAACACTCCATGTGACACAGGACCACCAGAGAGAGCTTGTGAGCTGCTGACACTGACGTACCAACTTCTTTAAGGCAGAGTAAAGATGTTTGTAACTCGTCCTGAAGGTAAATATTTTTGACACTTCATTAGGAAGAGATATACGACACCTCAAGAGTTGCATTATGACTGTCAAAGAAGAGAAAGAGCTATACTTAATCTTAATATTACAGCACTATATCTTCCTTTTGTTATGTGCAAGAAATACAGATGTCTCCCAAATTCTGCTATGATTGTGTACCAATAAATATGTATGATTTTTGGAATCACCAGGCCAAATTCAACCCTCCTGTAAGTGTGCCCACACAACTGGAGTTCCGTTGGCACCACCACGTGCTGTCTCCAGCCCTCACCCATCCTATCCCATGGAGGAAGAGCTGCCACTGCTGGGGTGCTCCCCAAACCCACCACCAAAGCTCATTACACCAGCCAAGTATCAGCCAAAAAATGATGCTCTAGGCTTTAGCACTGAGGGTATTTACCACAAACACATTAACAGTACGTTTTGTATCATTTTATTG
Source organism: Merops nubicus (assembly GCF_000691845.1). NCBI lineage: Eukaryota > Metazoa > Chordata > Aves > Coraciiformes > Meropidae > Merops > Merops nubicus. The sequence goes on from NW_008581958.1 coordinate 189,738, forward strand.
GCAGCTATCTCACTTGGAGAAAAAAAGCCCAATAAGCCAGGCATTTGTGGTGATTACATCTCCGCTCTCTTGCCGACAAAGAGGGCTGTTAGCACATCAGTCACCTTAAAACAGAGAGAAAGCAGAAAGGCACCTTCTGTTTAGTTTGGGCTTCACTCCTAGGAGGACAGAGATGGGAAAAAGTTTTAGCTCAAGTAGAGAAACATAAAGAAGAAACTAGAGCTGAGTCAAGCTGCATGACTGGAAGACAAGAGATGTACTGCTCCCCTGGAGCACAGTGTCCCCTCATACGCAGTGCTGGGTCCAGCTCTGGAGTGCTTAGCACAAGAAGGATACAGACCTGTCAGAGCGGGGCCAGAGAAGGCCACAGCAATGATGTGAGGGCTGGAACCCACATCTTAGGAGGACAAGCTGAGAAGGTTTGGGTTCAACCTGCAGAAGAGAAGGCTCAGGGGAGACCTTCTTGCAGCCCTTCAGTACTACAAGAGGGCCTAGAAGCAAGATGGCACCTGACTTTTTAGCAGGTCCTGGAGTGATGGTTCTCAACCAAAACGGGAGATTTAGACTAGAGAGGAGGAGGGAATGTTTTACAGTGAAAGTGGTGAGACACTGGCCCAGGTTGCCCAGAGAGGTGGTAGAAGCCCCATCCCTTAAACTATTCCAGGTGAGGTTGGATGGGGCCCTGAGCCACCTACTCTAGTTGAAGCTGTCCCTGCTCACTGCAGGGGGTTTGGACTAGATGATCTGTAAAAGTCACTTCCAACCCACACTACCCTATGATTCTATGAAAATAAATGAGCCAAAAAGTAGAGGTAGTAGACACACTTTTAGTGGTACCTCTGCAGCCAGTTACACTGTGTGCTAATATATACTTCTTTTTTGGTGTAACTACTTAACACAAGACTTGGGCTGCATGTGAGGACCTCACACAGCAGCTGTTCCTAAAAGCTGTCCAAATACACCCCAGATGAGAATCTGGTGGAAAGAGGTCTGTAAAACAGGCTAGTTTTGAGGAGCACATGCCAGGAGATGCAAAGCTACAAACATCTGTGGCAAAGCCAAGGTGATGATGACCACGAGTTCCAAAGTGCTAGGGACAGGCCACAGTGTACAAGAGCACAGCAGTCCAGAAGTCCAGACCAAAAAAAGAGTAAAACCGCAATAGCGACAACAAACTTACCGGTCTGTAAATCACAAAGTAAAACCATCCCTAAACCAGCACAATGGCAGATGTGGCTTCTGAACTGGAAATATCCAACAATCTGTAAATTCCTACAGGCAAAAATGGTCTTGTTTTAAAAGCTTGTTTTTTGTGCCAGCAACTGATTTGAAACAGTCGAACCTGCCATCTGCTAGGAGAAAGAAAAAAACAACCCAACAGCCCAGTCCTGTTCATTTTACATGCCCTATTAACATCCTCAGGCTCTGATTAAGGATGACCCTGTTAGGGAGACTGGAAACGAGTTAAAATTAACAATTGCCATTTAACTTTCAGCAGCTAGTTTGAATTTAGCTCACGTTGATAATAACAAAACCTGTAATCCCCTGATGATTATTTTGTAGCTTCAGGAGCTGTGGTTAATGAAGATTTTAGTGCTCATCCCAAACAAGCCACAGGTGATTTTGGTGACAATATTGGAGTATTATTGCTACATGGCATCACTTTTACATGTCTCTGTGGGTGTGAGCAAGTGCCTTCCTGTAATGTTGTGATTGTGTGGCCACGTAGTTGTGCCTCACACTTCAATTTTCCCTGTGGAAATGTGCAGACTGAAGACATGTAAAATAATCACCTTTCATGAGGGCTCTATGGAGCCAAAGATTCATTAATTTATGTTTTAAATGTTTGTTAGGCGTCCTTACAAAGGTCCTACAACACAGGTGAAAAGAACAGTCTCTGCTGAGCTCAATTCCAGATTGCTGCCCAGCTTGCTCTGAGAAAATCCCAAGTCCATGGAAATGACCAAAAAATACAAGTAGTAAGGGGAAAAAAAAAGAATCCTCCAACAGTGTCATAAAGCCCAAGGTGTGGCAACAGGGATCAGTTGTGACAGGCTGTCTCCTGGGGAAAAAATGCTGAGGGAGAGGTGTTGCAAAAATTGTATTTTGAAAAAAACCCTTCTACAAGCTTTGGGCATGTGCAGGACTAACGGTCTTAAACTGTTAGAAAGATAACATAGTCATTGAAATAATCTGATATTACATTTGAAAAAAAAAAAAAAACAAAACAAAACCAAACCCACATCACAAATGGCAGCTGTTTTTCTGAACACTCCCAAAGAAGAAAAAACAGTCCAGGTTTTTATAGTAAAAAGTTTAGCAAGCCAACATGTTATCTAGAGATATGTTCTTTGAAAGACATTACTGGTGTGCTTGTAATTACTGTAATATCCTTCTTAGCAGGGCAAGCAGCTTCCTGTCAGAGGCCAGATGTTATGCCAGATGTGCATCTTTGAGGGTGTGCTGCTGTCAATGCAAACAGGCTTCAAAGTAGATTTTTTACTTCTACCAAGTGTGGTTTTTTTATTGCTCTCTGTGATTCATAAATCATATTTTAACTAATAAAAGATTGTGACTGGCAAGGCAGTTCATTTTTTTATGAAGAGGTTCTCTCGTGTACATGCAACAGCAAAATTACAGAAGGCAAAGTTTGTGTTTCGCAGCAGAAGGCTGTCTTGAGGTGCCTAGGGTTGAATCACACTTTTACAGAGCTTGCCACTGTGCAGACTTACCTGTCATGCAAAGAAAAAGCAAAACACAAAAGAAATCTAGAGTTTATAGGCAGGGATAGAAAATAAATGGAGATTTAAAATGGATAAATGCATCTGGGCAAAAAAGTAATCCAGGTTTTCTCTCTGTAGGTAACAGCCATACCAAGGAATTTTTTAAACATTTTTTATGTCAGTTGCTTTAGATCAGTATGCAACCACTGAGTTAGATTGCTTTCAAGGATTACAGTTAAGTAAAGAGTAATTCCTGCTCCCCCGTGTGTCATTAGGGTAAAAACCTGTAGCATAAAATGGCTTTGGTTTATTTTGATGTTCTGTATACTAAAATATCCAAGCGGTAATAAAGGCTGAAGTTACATTATGAAGCTTATCAGAAAGGGGCACAAATACAGAAAAGGTCTGCAATGAAAATTTGATCAATCGTTTTATAAGAATCAAGTCTCCTTCAGGACGTAACTGCATTTCAGACTCCACTGGCTCCTATTATTAACATCAAACCTGTCTGACGGCTTCCTATTAGAGCCATTTCTATCAAATACAGGTCAGCCACTTCCATAGATTCAGTGGCATTTTTTTGGCAAGCTTCCTTTTCCTCAAATGTTTTCAGTATAAAAAATACCCTGATAAAGTGAGGAGTAATTCAGGAACAAAACCTCTCACTTTCTATACTAGAATTAGGACCTATTTCCTAATTTAAATGCACTACAATAAAGAAAACTAGAGAGATTGATACTGTAGCAGTAAATGTTTTAAAAGAAAGGGCTAATAACACGCCATTATACGAAAAAGTCAATTCCCACTAGTAATTTTCTTTAAGATTGTGTTGATTTGGGGTTTGTTTTTATGGAGCAGATTGAAAATATTGTGCATGTGGCTAAAAAAAGTCTCATTCAAATTCTGAGGGGAAAACCAGTTGTATGAAAATACCAGTGGAAAAGCAAAATAACTAATTCTAATATAATGAAATGCAAAGCAATTCTGAAATCACAACATTTATAAATTAGTCGTTACGAGTATTAAATCTGTTTTTAATTAACAGTCATAGCAAAAAAAGCCAAAAAAAACAAACCACACGAAAAGGCCTTTCATTGGGGAACAGGCTCTTAAATAGGTTGAAAAGTCTGGGGAAACAAAGAATTGCAGAAAAAGAGAGAGAACGTGAAAGGTTACTCTAACACAAATCCCTCTCAGGAGTGTCCAACACCTGAAACCTTTTCTGAGCATCACCAGACCTCTGATCTGTGCCATGCCTAATTTTGGAGGAAACAAGCAGGCTGCAAAAGACATCAGAGTGAAACTGCCTGTAGGTCAGAGATGCAACCATCAGCCTTGGCTATTATTTCAAGAGCAATGGTATTTAACGTAGCTCCACGGCTCCTGCTGAGCTATCAGCAATATAAACATGGTCTTCAAAATGCAAGGACTCAAGCCTCAGTTCAAAAGTGCCATTTGAATAAGTATATGCCTTTTATTTTTTTTCTTAGAGACATGAGTACTTAGGAACTTTCAGAGGACACTAGCCTTAAAACAAGGACATTCATAGAGAATAATTCATATGGCACATTATTAAACAAATTAATTCTAATTAAAAGAGGCTTTCCTGATAACGATTCATGGCATTCTTCTGAGCTCAAGCTTCCTTTGTATCTGCTTACAGTAATCCTTTTAAAAATCTAGAGCACGACAACACATTACCTAATTCTAAAAGGATTTTATATTCAAATGAATATATTTAAGGGAGCAGTTGCTGCCACCAGCAAAATTGCTGCATGTTAAGGAGCTGGGAGAAGCACTCTGTAGTATTTGCCTTCATCACGTATGTAGCTGTTTTAATGATGAGAGAAGTGCTTATCCAATATTTTATTGGCCTATTTGTCTCTAAATTCAATTTGCGTGTTAGATTACGCACTCAGTACCAGCTTTCTTCTCTCCTCACACTTTTTGTTGTGTTTGGCCCATGGCAGTCAGATTATTTCTTCAGATTGAGGTTATTATTTTCTCCCAGTGTTACTCACAAGGCTGTGTGACATAATTAGCACCAAGCATCGGGGTGCTTTATGAAATATTTTTCCAGTGGGCAAGAACTGTGCTTTGATGGGAAGGGTGAAATTTTGTTCAAGCCGCAGAGAACAGAATGATTTAAGCAACCGAGTTAAACATACCAATGTTCAGCAGTGTATTTGTGACAGATTTATCTAAAAAGGACTTATGGAAACTACTAGATTAAAATTTAATGACTACAGCAAATTATTAGACACCATTAAAGAGGAACTAATTGTGTTGGGCTTTTTTTAAAATTCGGAAGCTGTAGTTTTTGCATAGGGCCATAAAGCTTGTCTTATTTTTATATCAGAGTCATTGAATGGCTTAGGTTGGAAGGGACCCTAGAGATCCTTCTCATGTGCCATTAACATTGCACAAAGACAGAGAGGTATTTGAGAATAACTTATTAAATGTCCAAAGAGACAAAACTGGAGATCTGCCTATAGCTGAAGGGAGTGTCAGCAGAACACCGATTACTCAGAGCAAAGTCTGAGCAGAACTGCCCTGCACACACAGAATCCCAGCATGGTGGGGGTTGGAAGGGATCTCTGCAGATCATGTCATTCAACCCCCCTGCTCCAGCCCGGTCACTCACAGCAACGTGCCTAGGACTGCATCCAGGGAGGTTTGGAATCTCTCCAGAGAAGGAGACTCCATAACCTCTCTGGGCAGCAGGCTCCAGGCTCGAGCACCCCCACAGGAAAGTTTTTCTTCCTGTTCAGGTGGAATCTCCTGGGTTCCAGCTTGTGTCTGTTGGCCCTTGTCCAGTCACTGGACACCACTGACAAGAGTGTGGCCCCATCCTCTCATCACCCACACTTCAAATATTGATCAGCATAGGTAAGAACCTCTGCTTTCCCCTGGGAACACACAGGCACATAGCTGGGAAAAGAGTGGCGAGCACCACAATACATCCCTTGGCCTGGACAATTGCTGGGAGAGGCCACTGCGGATCTTGGTGGAGCAGGGACCACCCGGAGGTGAGGATCTGAGCAGAAACAGCTGTGAATCCCATTCTGCAATACAAGTGCCTCTTGGTATCACCACCAACACACTTCTGACTTTTCAGACTATTTTTCTTTTTAAACTATTGCAGAACTAGATATGTTTTTAAAAACATAAAATCTTTTTACCTCTTGCTTGATGTAACTCACAAACACTCTAAAATGAAGACACACTGAGTTTCTACCCAGATTATAAAATAACTTTTCAATCTCTTTAGTATCTACACTGGTAACCACCTACAATTTAGTACTTGCTTCTCTCAGCTCATCTTTTCAATCTCCTATTTGATAAAAAGGAAGAATTATATTAGCTTAAACTGCTGCTAAACGGTAACTGTTGGCAAGTGCCTGCCTCTGTGATTATTATGCTTAACTAATTTAATTACAGCAAAGGTAAATAAAAGCAGGCATACCCTGTAAATCCCATCTAACTGCAGGAGCTGTATCAATATCTAAACACCAGCCAGATGACAAAGAGCTGTGTGGTGTTCGTTCAAACACTCTGCTAAAGCCACAAACAGCTTTGACTTTGAGCTTTTAGGAGAAAGAATTTTCAAGATAAGTGCTGGTTTTCCGTCACGGTATTTTCCTCCAAAATGGATAAATGAATAAATGGTAACAGAAACCAAACCATTATCTGGCACTTGGGCTTAACATGAAATTCCAGGCCCTGATCTTCAGTTGCAAAAGGCTGAAGTAGACGGAGCTACCCAGATGATGATGAGCTATGTCAGCTCAAGTATTTTGTACTTAAATCCCTGCTTTGCTTTCAGTAGAAACAAATCAGCAATGACAAGCTTCTTGCAATAAATCTGACCCTTATTTTCAACCAACAGTATCTCCTCCTGCCACTCCAGAAAAACACATTTCTTGCTAAGGGAGCCAGCACTGGTGTTGCCAAAATTAGGGCTTCCAGAAGCAGAGTCCCCCACAAGCCTGCCCCAAGGCCTTTTTGGGGAATTTTTAGTGTACCCATCACTGAGGCAAACCGAACACACATTTGTGCTTAAAATATAAAAAAATAATGAATTAACATGATGGGATTTTTTTTCAGTCTGCTAAAATATGGTTAACTATTAAATTATGGTATAAAAGTCATGGTATACAAAACTGTTTGCTATTGTATGAAGTCAATCAAATAGGGTGCCAAATGATCGTCTGCCCCTAATGCTTCCAGCACTTGGGGCATATAGGTCACCTTCAGAAAGGAGAACTTTGCCATACTTTATCACTTTCACATGAGAAAGTGAAGATAATTCACCTTGCAAGCACCTACATTTATTTGTGACTTGAACATGCCTTTCCATGATCTATACCATCATTATGGTACTTAACAGTTAAACAACTGACAGAAGAGTCATGAGAAATAGATCTCTGTTAACTTGAGTTGCATTTTCATGACTTAAAAGCAGAAAATGGATCCTATCTCACTGTTTTCTTTCCTCCTCTATTCATGGAATTGGGTTGTCCTTACTTCTCTTGTAATAGGCCCTGGTGTTTTATACAGACTTCAGCTTATCCTCTCCCTTGGGCAATTTCTTAAGCATCTCACCTCACTTAGGAGAACCAAACCTTGACAACCACCTCTGTGTATCGACAGCCCAGTAAATGTCCTGGTAAAAAACAATGTTATGACTAACATCAGGCCTGTCCAGAGATGCAGGAACTGATCCAGGTCACAAGGAGCATGGATATTTGCATGAATGGATATAAAAACAAGGACCTTAAGAGAGTGATGAGTAGGAGTCAGTATTAAACATCCACATGCAGTGACTGACAAAGAAAAGGTGGGCTGGCAATTTTCAAACAACTAACCCAATTATCCAAGTTATCCACTACTAATAGAAGTCTTCAGCTTTCAGGTTTGTAAGCAAAATCTGTCGCTTATTGATAAAAATCGAGAGAAAAACCAAAGAAGCCCGGAGTTACTCAACTCTTGTACCTCTAGAACACCTAATTTTGTTTAATACAAGGAAAACACTGGCTCAGTTCAGAGTCCATTCTTCTTTTGGTAATGACCATCCTACACTTTAATTTAAAATAAACAGTCTCCTTCCCTCAGCATAATGGAATGTACATAAGAAACCAATTAAAAAGTTGATGTTACTTCTACACATTTGGTACCTATTTATGGCTGGTATCTCTTCAAAGTACAGGGGAAAAAAAGGCAAGTCTGGGTCCCAGAGTGCAGGAAGTGTTGCATATTTCTCTACAAAGGTGACTGTATGGCATTGCTGTGACAAATAACGTGGCACTATCCATGATTAGGAAATGTTAGTTCACTATGTGTCTCAATAGCAATGATTTCAACATCTGTATTACACAACTTAACATCTTTCAGTTGTAAAAATTATTCTGCTTGTCAACCCCCATGTTCAAGGCTCATCAAAGTTGTTGTCAGTGACAGGAAGAATGAGAATACGCTGAATATACCAGCTTCTTTTCAAAATTACTCAGATGTCATTGAAAAAATTAGCAACTATTAATGAATGCAGAATATGAAAGTAAATGCATTTGAAACTCCTACCAAGAACACAGCTTCCCCATTAAAACCAAAATCTGAATAATTTCTACAGTGCAAGCGATGCTTGTTCCTTGTTAATGTTCTTAAAAAATTCAGCTTGGAAAACTACTTGTTTAATCCTTCTCACCTGAACTCTTCAAGAAAAGACATTCATTTGATTAACTCTTCTTAACACTAATTGGAATGGGTATCATATTTATTTAACAGAGCAATTACTTTCTTTTCTAAAAGACAGAAAAGAAACTAAGTAGCACTGACTGCTTAAAATGCTTGGTGCTAACAGCCTGAGTTTCTGCAACAAGTTCTTCTTAACCGCTTCTGATTTTACTTACTGAGCACAGTTATGGCTGACGCCACCCACCAGTAACAACTCCTGTCTTACACCTTGTTCCACATAACCTGTCAGCGAAGGTGGGGAGAATTCTGTTATATGTTTTAACAAAAACAGGTCAGAGAGATAAAATTGTAATTTTTTTGGTGCACTCCTTTTGATAGTCCTTTTCTGAGTCAAATGTTTCTGAAGTGTAAGAGGAGATTCCTCTCTTCACCCTCAAATAGCCCTCACCTGTACATCTGCTCTTTTTCACATGCTTCCTATCCCCTTGGCTGACACACAGGAATATCATTGAATCATAAAATTGTTCTGGTTGGAAAACACCTTTAAGATCATCAAGTTCAACTATTCCCCCGGCACTGTCAGGTCACCACTAAACCATGTCCCTCAGCACCACATCTCCATGGCTTCAAAAGCCCTTCAGGGATGGGGACTCCACCAGTACCCTGGGCAGCCTGGGCCAGGGCTTGACAACCCTTTCAGGGAAGACATTTCTCTTCATGTCCAACCTGGTGTGCCTTAGAACTTCAATACAGAAGATGGAAGAGAAGAAACTGGTAAAAGAAAGTTCTGAAATCCTTTTTCTGAATTTATTATTTCCAGCACACAATGTTGCTTTTTCCCACTTCCTTAATTCCATAGAAAGAAATCTTTAAAGTATACAAAAGCACAGCACATGCTAGATAACATTTTTGGCTTTGTTTACCAAGCCTGAACTGAGTCTTCACAGTGGACGAAGCAGAGGTAAGTAAACAGGCTTTCTTAACAAGCCTTCTGGGCTAATCACTCCAACCAGCTACCAACACGTATCTTACATCTCCTCTCACCCCAACTCCTCCCTACACCTCCCCATTCTTTCAGGGTCACTACTTCTTTCTGACTACTCCATATTCTCCTAATAATGCTATGGGAGATGTTGCACTGACTCTGATCTGTCACTGGATCTTACCTGATCCAGTTCCCTGAACTACCCAGCACACTGGGCACAGGGTTTCCACGAGGCACCATTTCATGCTGTCCACTGAATGACATCCTTTGCTACTCCAGGAACACATTCAGGGCAAAGTGGTATTAAGGCTCCTCCACGTTTTTACACTTGGAGACCAGAAAACACAGGCTCAGCCTCAGCACCATCCCAAGGCAGCGTGTAGTGAAAAGTTTCCGACCAGCCCCATTTAGGAGGATCTCTCTCTACCTGCTGTGTCCTCAAACACCATCTGCCTGCAGATGAAGCTGGGAAGCGTTGGCATAGGGCAGATTTATACATGCTAATGTTCCCTTCCCAAGTTATCTTCAGTAAATTCCCAAGATGTGTTTCTAGAAAAGACCAATATGGATACTCTGGGGACCAAAATTTACCTCTGAAAAGCACTGTCTGAAAAAAATGAGAGAAAAATACTCTGGACTAGTCCACAGAGAAAACAGATTTCATCTATGGAGGCTTCTATCCAATAGTCAAAGCTTAACAATTCCTCACTTTCCTGCCACTTTTAGGCTTTCTTTGGGAAGGATTGCCATGAAACAAAAAAGCCAGGGGTGTCTTTAAGAAGCTCTGATAGTCTCTATTTCATTCATGGTGCTCTAAACATATCATGAGGTCAAAGTCAAAGTCTTATCAGGTCATATTTCTGTGCCCTTTCAGGCATAAGCTCCAATCTGCAATTTCAAAGCTACTCCACTAATGTTTAAGGTGAAAAAAGATGCAGGAAGCCTGCTGAGGTAACAAAATAAAGGCAGAGGAAACAAGCTGACTTGGAAAGTCCTGGCAGTGCAAGCTGTCTCTAGCACAAAAGGTTGCATCACAAAATATTTTACACCAACCAAAAAGCTTCTATTCTAAGCTATTTTTGTCTGACGCTAATTCCATTCTATACATAATCTTGCCTTGAATTTTCTCTCTCTTGTTTTTTAAAGCAAACCTACGGATCATCAATTTGACTCACAATTATGTCACAGTGCACAGACCTGGAGCTGCACTGCCAACATGCAACAGAAACTGCTTTTGCCTTTTTAAAGCATAAACATGCTGGCTGCTGAAGAAGTAGAAAAATGTAAGGTGCACACTAGTGTTGAGCATAACAGAATCCTCCAAACAGTAACGTACCTAAAAGGATAGCGACAAAGCGTCAAATGGAAAATGATCACATATAATTAAATAGTAATAAAACCTGTCTTTTAAGCTCAGAATCATTGTGATTTTGACACAGAAGCTTGTGACAGTAACTGACGGAATACTGGGACAAAGCCTGTTGGTCATACACACGCAAATGGAAACCACACTCATATTCATGTGCAAATGCTGGTTTCAGAAGAATTACCAATTCTGTACTCACTACACTTGTTTAGAAGAAGAAATCAAATGGGAATGACTACCAGTGTTTGATAACTTTTAGAAGAAATGTGATTTGTAACCTCCTGTGAATATCAAACCAGTGAGCAAGTATTTTCCCACGGCAAGTGAATATTATTTTAAAAATTTCAGTCTTACCTTAACTTTAAGCACAGAAGAAAACATTTTGGCATCTTCAGACACTCCTCCAATGTACATTTTTTTGGTAAAGACAGGCACGTGGTCATTTTCATCCTTCACTTCAATAAAGACCTTAGCTGTATTACCTGAAAGAGGAAATGGAAAGTATAAGTAGAACACTTTGCAATAAATCTTTAACACCTACCGGCGTTTATGCATTTGTAGTCCAAACAGATCATGTGAAATAAGCATATGGATAATATTGTAAAAAATAAATACATTAGAAATAATAGCATATCTGGCATGAAAATTATGAACTTGAAGGAAGTCAAGAGATTTCATGCATTTTTTTTTAATCTACCTTTATAGTTTCTTCGTTTCCCATTTTTCCTGATTTAAATCTTGATTTAACTCGGAGCTGAAATTTGTACTTTTATAGAAGATGACTCGTTACCTGTACACCTGCACTTTGCTATTAGAACTGTCTGAATTTGTCTGTAAGCAAAAAGCTGCCATGGTTTTCTTTAGAAAGCAAGCTATTTGGGGAAAAGATAAGAAAAGACCTGTAAGTCATTTTTCAAATAAATAGAAAAGCAGAAGGAAGACTACTATAGTTCAGTTACACAGATTTGGGTTACATTAAATTCTCACGAGCGTTACAGAGAGGGAATGAACAGGTGATGGATACTAGCAGTTATGTTTCACCTGCAGCTTCCTTTATATATTTTAATACCTCCCAGGCAAGCCCCTTCTGGGTGGTTCAGCCATGGTGTCTGTGAACTCACACATGGTCATGCGCTGGCTAAGCAGCCTCCACACCTAACAAATTTACTGTGTTAATTAACTGCATGCCCAAGGCTGTCCTCATCACAAACCCAGGAACTCAAGAAGGATTACTTGCCCTCAAGAGGTTCAACACATCTTCAAGCGAAATAACCACTGTTAATTTGTGGTTTATTAAACAGTTTCTGATCCACCCCACTGAACAATAAACATCTCTCTCCTTCTGTGAGGAAAAAACATCTAGGAAAGACTATGGACCTAGTGCAAAAAAGACTCAACTGCACAATAATCCATATCAGCATCTGTTTGTGTCTTTCAGAACTGTATAATCCAGAAAGATTGCTGGAAATGATGATATCCAGTTCATTAAAACCACATTTCCAAGTGATAAATTGCCTCATTTTGGAGCTGGTTTTCCCAACTTGTTTCCATGCCAGGGTAATTCTAAGTGTTGCACAGGTGCCATGCTGATCTGAGTTAGCTTCAAAACTCATTTACAAAGAGCTTAGTAGCTGTATCTTTATGGGACAAAAAAAAAAAAAAATAAAAAAATTAAAACCTAGAGTATTTCTTAGGCTGTCAAAGTTGCCAAAGATATTCTGATAGTCCAACTTACAGGAAACAAATGAGGATTTCATAAACCTAACTGAAACCTGAGAAAAACATTTAAAATGCCATCCAGTGTGTTAGCACAGGGAGAAGAAAAAGAGAAAGGACAGAAAAAAAGGCCATGATGTTTCCTAAGAGGAATAATCAAATACTCATCTTCCACACTGATCTGTGCAGATCTGTTAAACAACTTGTAGGTGTGTTGCTTCATGGGAAAATGACTTTATGACAAGCTCTCTTTTTATAGATGTGGCAAAAAAAGCAATAATCCCACATCTGAATGTGTGTAACGTGGATATAATGGTCCATTTGTCATCATCTCTAGTGTGCTTACATTAATTTTAGAAGAACGCTGCTTACCTTGACTACATTATTTATTACACTGAAGAAAAAATTGCAGCCAAAGAGGTATTATGGGGTCCTATGAATAGTCAAATCTCTCTCATTAAACTGTATCCTCACCGTTTTCTGGCTGCAGTACTAAGGTACAGTTAGAAACTGCTGCCCTGTTGAGAAAAAAAAAGATTCCCAGGCAGGCTTTTTCGCTGCAGCTACTTGTTTTAGGGAAGAAAGCAAGAACTGAAGCAGGATTACAGGCAACGTGTTTAAGTGACCTTGTCCTGCTGGGCTAATGAACAGTTCTATCAACGGCTGGCACCAGTTTGCTGCCATAGGGAAGATCCCAACTGTGTCACGTTCCGTGCTGGTAGGAGGAGGCGTTTGCCAACCTGCACCAGCTCTCTGGCAAGCCAGTGAAACACCTTTTGCACAGTGCTCGCTGTCTTCAGCATCTCCAGCCAGTTTGGGTGAGGTGGCCTAGCCTCGTGCAAAGTTTGCTTTCCAATTTGCTCACAACCATTTGTTTAATTTGCTGGTAGTTCTTGGAGCTGCCAAAGCGACGATTTGTTTTGTGACGGCTGAACACTTGGAAGATGAGAAATGGAAGGTATTACTTTAAGCACAGAGGAAATTAAATATCCTGCCTATATACAGATCAACATTAGCATCATTAACGTTAAATTAAAGGTATACCTTTGTTTTATCTTACTGCCTGATTTTTATAGGCAGCTTGTATTTCATTCATTCCAGGAGGCGAGGGGAAGGTGTCATCTGTGAGCTCCTCACCACCACGGGCGTTTTATCCTGATCCAACCTATAGCTAGCCTGAGGGAATGGCTCCCAGCTGGTTACACCCTGGGCCTGACCCCCACGCTGGATAAGCCTGGAAGCAGCACACATTAAAATCCCTCACCAGAAACCGTGCCACGCATGCGAAGGTCACACCAGACCCTTCTCCACGGGGATCTTCTCAGCTGCTCTGCTCAGCTCGGTTGGATGTCCCCTGACTGTGTGGCTCTGGTGTCCAGACGCACGGTATGGAGCTCCTCCACCCACCAGCCCAGGCCCTCCAGAGCCCTGCCTGACTGCAAATGGACACCCAACCTGAGCATGTTCTTACAGAGTCTGCTTTTGACTATGGCATTACATTCTTGTTTTCCTTCCCAGTCCAAACCTGTTAATGCTTTTTCTAAACATTGTGTGTGGCTCTAGCCCCCTTTTCTGGTGTGTGAAGGGAGGCGACAGCACCCACTACAGGATGCACCCTGTCAGTTACTGATACTCTTGCTGGTAGGACAGTGAAGACCAAAGGACACCAGTATTTACACTTGCCTTCTAGAGGGAAAATGTGGTATCCTCATGAATGTAAAACCTTACAGAATCATAGAATGGGTTGGAAGGGACTTATAATAGGGCCATCTAGGCCAACCCCCTTCACTGAGCACAGACATCTGCAACTAGAACAGGTTGCTGAGAGCCTTGACCAACCTCAAATAATTCCAGGGATGGGGCTTCCACCACGTCTCTGGGCAACCTGGGCCAGGGTCTCACCACCCTTGGCGTAAAAAATGTCTTCCTCCACTGTAGTCTGAATCTCCCCACTTTTAGTTTAAAACCACCACCCCTTCTCCTGTCACAACAGGCACTGCTAAAAAGTCCCTCCTCTGCTTTCTGACAGTTCCCTTTAATTACTGAAAGGCTGCAAGAAGGTCTCCCCGGAGCCTTCTCTTCTCCAGGCTGAACAACCCCAATTCTCTCAGCCTGGCCTCACAGCACAGGGGTTCCAGCACTTGCATCACTGTTATGGCCTCCTCTGGACCTGCTCTAACAGGTCCATGTCTTTCTTGTGCTGAGGATTCCAGAGTGGAGCTGATTGCAAACCTTGCTTCTTCAGCATTCTAGATCTTGAATCCAGCTCCTCTTCCATTCTTTTTCATGAATAACAGGAGCTGAAACCAGAATTTATTCCTCTGTGGTACTTCTTGTTAGACCTCATGCAATTCAAGTGTTAAGTCTTATTTACTATCTAAATAGCTGGCCAGGTGAAAGAATAAAAAGCATCTTTCCCTGGACAGAGCAGTACAGGGACTTCTAAGGTAGCAAAAAAGAGGGGAGAAGAAATTTGAGTTAGTGCTACAACTGTCTTCCTGTAGCTAAAGTGCTCCTCTGCATGTAAAGTATGCAGATAATACTCAATAAGCCAAAAGTTTCTTTACCTTTACAGCACATTTTTATTGCTAAGACACATCTATTGTGTGGATTTTTGATATCAATTAGTTAAACAGTCAAGAAGGTCAAGCCAGCCTCCCAGATGATACACGTGAAAGGCAGTTTCTGCACCACAATCTCCTGCAAAGACTCCTGCGTCCAATTTGCCTCCTCTCTTCTAGAGCCCCCTGAGATGAGCTGCAGTGCACAGAATATACAGAACTGCAGCTCCTTGTAAACTGTCTTCAGCTTATATGAACCAAACATATTGCTTGTACTGCTCCAGCTAAATAATCTTTCCCAGGACTACAGGATGAGGCACTTGGGTCTTTCAGCTTCTCAGAGAGTGGAAACATGCTCAGAGGTGCTCTAAAGGAAACCTGAAGATCCTCTGAAACACATGAAACTAGTAGATCATGAATGACTACCACGGAAAACTGAAACAAACACTACCACTCCAGGGAGCTGGTCAGATGGAGGATGCACCAGCATTTCCAGAAGTTCTTCCCAAACACACTTGCTGAGAAACCTTTTCCAGTATCACTGCTTATCTCAGGAGTGCTGATAATACGCCTGGTTCACATGAGCCTGTAGTGTCCTGTCAGAAATGAAGCTGAACTAACACAGTGCTTTTTGAATGCTGGGACAGCATCAACAATGCTTTGAGTGTTACCAGGTTTGTTTTACATTATGCCTTCACCAAAGTCGCTCCACTTGTCTTCGACAACGTGCCAAATCAGCCACTGATACAGCTGCTCGATGCCTCATGCATCAATAATTTTAACATAAAAAACCTGCTTCTAGCTTAAACAGCACCTGTTTGTTCTGCACTGGGTAACACCAGATTCTCCTCTCTTAAAAGTTAATTTTACTCAAACTGGGAATGAGAACTGGAATTTGTCAGGGTCCAAGAGCACTTTGCTTTACCACTGTCTTACAAGTCTGTTGAGCAGCCTTTGTGCTTTGGCAGGTACACTGAGCTGAGCTGCAGCTGCGTCCCCTCTTGCCTTACCCGATTTGGCAGAACCAAACAGGAATCAGCACTGAATATTTGCAATGCCATTTTGGTCTAAATCACCAAAAAGCCTGCCCATAAAGCCTGGAGAAGCTCTTCATACTCTGTAGCCGATCAAGAACAGTACAAAAAGAAGCTCTGACAAGATGTGAACAGCACTGATCCAAGGTCTGTTTTCAATAAATATAAACCATCTCTTTCTACCAAACGATTAATTGAAAGAGATTTCACATTTTATGCAGCTCTCTAAAGTACATCGCTTTCCTGCCCAGAGAAATTAGAGGTTTGTCCCAGTGGCTTTCAAGGAAGCTACCCCAGAGTTGTGTGGCAGAGGAGACAGACCCACAGCTCTTCAGGCTCAGCAGCAGATTTTGTCCATCTGTCATGTCTCCCACATTCAGGGACTGGCACGGCAGCCAGCTTATAAAACACCCTCAGCACCAACTTTTGCAACATGTTTGAAACTAAAAATGTAAAGCTACTTGGAAATAGTCAATAATACAGACATTTCACATTTAACTTAGTAAAGTTACCCTTCCCAGTTAGTGTGGAGTAATTGTAGAATTTTGCTTGCAAAACTAGTTTTATCCCTTTTTGCTTTATGATTCACAAAGGTTTATTTTGGGGTTAGAAATCCAAGAACGTTACAGGAGAGACAGAACATTCTTTTACCCACCAAACCCCCCTCTCTTCTCCCCAGAAAGCCCTGCAGCACCCATGGGAGTTTGGAGTGACATCTTGGTTTAGTTCTCACCTGTAACAGGCTGGATGCAGACACACACACAAAAAGAAATCTGCTTATCAAGCCAGTGCAAGCACAACTTATATATATTGTTTGCAGTGCTTTTCATTTCTTATTAATTCCTCTTAAAAGACAGTAAAACCAACCATGTGGTTCTGTCATTATACTTGCATCTCTAGGAATGTGAAATCCACACTTGCTGCTCTTCCTTTCCCAACTTTAATTAGAGTCAATCAAGTCAGCGAGAGCACAGGCAAAAATAAAAGAGAGGATACAGGAAAGATGACAGTGGGACTTCAAGCGATGCCAGAAGCTTCCTAATGAAGATGCAAGTGACAAGATCAGGGACACAGGGGCAAGTTCCACTTCATTTACAAGTCCATGATACAAGAACCCTCCCTTGTCACCCCTGCCATGAGAACATGACTGACTCGGGAGGCAGCGACATCTCACGGTCAACCTCAGAGACAATAAAAATCAGACAAAATCTGCAGCAGAACAACCCGCAGTTAAAAACGCTCCCTCTGGTCTCCTTCTCAACAACTGATTGAGCAAGAAGCTGTTAACACAGGTACCTTCCAGTGAAGACAAACCCCTCACATGGCACCATGACAACTGATAACACCTTCTCCTTTAAGGTTTCATTTTTAAACAACCTGTTTGCAAATGTATGCTGGCTCTGTTATAAATATACCCTTCGCTCCAGATCAAAGTGGGAAGCCTTGGTGTCTCCCACCACAGTACATGTTTCACCTGTCAGACACCCACTATTGTCTTGATTCTTAAACCTGAGACCATGTTTACTTCGGTGGTGAAAACCTCTCTTCATCTCTTCTTGTCTATACAAGCACAAGTGTTATGAGTAGCATCTGAAGGACCTGGGGTTGCTGAGCCTGGAGAAAAGGAGGCTCAAGGGAAACCTGTTCGCCCTTGACGCCTCTCTGAAAGGAGGCTGGAGCCAGGTGGGGGTTGGTCTTCTCGCCCAAGGAACAAGCAACAGGACAAGAGGAAATGGCCTCAAGTTGTGCCAGGGGAGGTTTAGGTTGGACATAGGGAAAAACATCTTCCCTGGAAAGGTTGTCAATCCCTAGAACAGGCTGGATGTCCACTGGTGAAGTCCCCATTCTGGGAGGGATTTAAAAGCTGTGGAGATGTGGTGCTGACAGACATGGTTTAGTGGTGCCCTGACAGTGCTGGGTTAACAGTTGGACTTTATGATCTTAAAGGTCTCTCCCAACCAAAAGGATCCTATGACACTGCTCCACTGCTCTTTCTTACCATGTTTAGGCAGCACTTTGTCTTCGCTGCTTCCTCTCATTTCCTGTAAACCCCACTGCTTCCTCCTGTCCCTTCCTTCCTTCCCACAACAAGGTTATTGCTCTGACTGCATTTCCTTGGCCACGAAACAGCAAGGCAGTGAGATGCAGATGTAAACTTTACCTCAAATGAGGTAAAAGATGATGTTTCTCCTATTCTTGTTCAAGAAGTATTTGTGGTAACACTTAGATATCAGTTTTTCTTTTTTCCATCTTACCCATCGCAGGAGAACTGAAAGCTTCCATTTGGAATCTAATAATCACAATAATAATTTGACCAGCTGTAGACCACTAGACTACTGACCATTGTGACAGACAATCTAACAAGCAAAGAGCAGACAGAGGAAAGAAAAAAAAAAAAAAAACCAGGCTGCTAAATTTAACTGAATTAGAGAATTCCATTAACAATGAAGGTCTTTCAGGGCTCAGCATCACAGGCTGCTGATTGCTCAAGTCAGAATTCCAATGTTTAAAATTCACTGTCAACAGCAAGCTTAAGTCTTCTTCCATTCAAATGAAGTAAAAATGCTCTGCAATTTCATATTATAAAGTTTCAGTTAAAGTAATTCGTTTAAGGAGTTCGATTCCATGGAAAATAAGAGCATGATTTTGCATGATTTAGCATTACATCTTAAAAACCCAGTTTAAGTCAAGAATTTTATGTTCTCCTGCTCCAAAGGGCACCTCCACTTACTTTCTCTCCTCATTTATTCAGTTATTACTATGCTATCAGTTGGCTCTAGCACTAAATGACAAGTTTAGTTACACGTAACACAGTATCATCCACTTTTCCACTGCACAGATGAAAACTCAAACTCCTCCTTCTACGTAATTGTCTTCTATAATGCCACACGGTTTGAAACATTTTGGTACCTCGCCTCTGAGGTTTGTACAATCCTGCACTGTTCTGTGGCCAAGCAGTTCAGCAGTGCTGCGTTCTCTAGCTCCAGGAGGGCTCAGCACTTCAGCTCCAGAGGAGGTCCTCACCTCACTGCCAACACATCCCAGAACAGTTCACTGATTCAGTGGTATCTAACACCAGAATCAGCAGCAAGTCACTGGCACTGAGTGTCAGAACTGTGTATTAATTCCATGTCACATAATTGCAGAGAAGTGCATTCAAAGCCACCTATCTCCAAAGCAGTTCATCATTGCAATGTCACCGAAGTCCACTGTGGTGCATTAATTCTGTCTCATCTCCCTCCACCGCAGTTCATCAATTCAGTGCCCTGAAACTTGGAAATAGTATTTAACCTCATTAAAACTCATCAAGAAAGAAAAACGTGCCAGGAAAATGGAAAGACATATATCATACAAATGTAGGAATCAAACCTAGAGGTCAAAGGATCTTCATTACAAAGATGTAAGTGATTTAGGTAGCCAGATACTTCTAAAGTATTTCAAAAATATACATCTACCAAATTCTTTAGCTATCCATCCACACAGTGTATATTCAAAACCTAACACATCCTGTATACTCACGGACATCCAAACACCTAGAGCAAAAGCATGTCTTCCTTTAAATTGGACCAAATTCAAGTTGGACCAAAGGCATTATCAAGCGCCTCTGAATAAAATAACTAACCCACCACCTTTTTAAAACTGCTGCCCAGCTGGGAGAGCTGCTCTAGGGCTAATTATGAGTCAGAGGCAGGATATGGAGGCCACTGCTTCCCTGACTGCAGAAGTCTGCCCAAAGAGCTCTGAAGGAACCTGCTGACTTCCGCTTCTGTCCATCCATGTCAGAGAAAGCTTTGAAGAAAGCTGCACAGAAGCCTCATTTCCTCACTGGGAATGGTTTGGCTGTATTTACAGAATGTCACCTCAACTGTAGCTCTCCCAGTGTAATGGTTAGAAACCTGATGCTCCTGGTGGGTGGAGATCTGAAATCTAATACCAGGAGCAAGCCTGAATGAAAGGGGCGTAGACCTGTTCTATTCCTACTCTCCTCTTCCAGTCTTCGGGACTTCCTGCTGGGGTCTATAAAAGGGGGGAGAAGACACACCTCTCTCTCTCTCTTGCTCTCTTCTCTTCTCCTCTGCGGGGGTCCTGGCCAGAGGCACGCTGCTGCTGCTGCTTGTGGTTTCCCTGTGCTGCACATGGCTGTGGCCATCTTGAAGACCTGGGCCTGATCTACAGACTCTTCCCTGCCTCCATCCACGCCCAAGGATTGTGCATCCACCTCAATCCAGCGAGATCCAGCACTGGGGAGCCTCAGCACAGCACTTGGGTTTTGTATTTTTTGGAATGTTAACCTTCCTTGCTTTGTTGTTATTATAATCCCTTTACCCTGTTAAACCCCTACTCTTCTTCCTTTCTGTTCCCTGTTAAATAATATATTTCATTTTGTTAACTTTCCAATCGGTGCAAAGCTTTCATTACCCCTGCCTTCCTTTATTTACCTCTCTACCTGGGAGAACTAAGGGATAAGGGAGGTGGGACACAATTCTGCCCTCTAACCGGGACACCCAGACACCAAGAAATGCAGGCAGCTGGCACGAGGACTCCCTTTCTCTCCCTCTCCAGATACATCATCTATACATATATGTTATGTGACTATAACATTGCACAGGATCTTACATGGCTGTTAATAAAATTAAACTTCTGGCCCCTGAATAATCCCTATGTCTTACACCACACATACACTCAATTCTTTCTTAAGGAAGAAGAAATATCCACAGCAATACCAGCTCAATTTCCCAAAATTTTCTGCTGGCTATGTGGCAAGCCTGATCCTGATTATGTCTTATACCACACATACACTCAATTCTTAAGGAAGAAGAAATGTCCACAGCAATACCAGCTCAATTTCCCAAAATTTTCTGCTGGCTATGTGGCAAGCCTGATCCTGATTAGCAAAGCCGAATGTATTTAACTTCCACCCTCTGTACATCTCAGGCTATAGTTTATTGCCCAGTTTTATGGCACATTCCCAAATACTTAAAACCCATGAAGCCTAATATCTTTTAAGAACTTTAAAAACCTGTAAGCAGATTTTCATAAAATATCCATTTCAGTGTTGCAGGCAGGTTCTACAGTAGTATCTCTATACAGAAGAAACAGAACTGCACCCTGTTTGAATTTATTAAAAAAAGGAAAAAAAAAAAAAAACTGAATTTTGATCTCTAATTTACACACAGTACTCTTAAGCATATGCACCAACTTGGCATGGAAATAAATTAAAGATGTGTCTACCTAATATTCATGGCTATTTTTGTACCCATCAGACCAATAATTAGGAGACTAATTATAGAAGAACCACTGCAGAATCAGCCCTAAGTTAGTGAAGGGTGGCCCTTCCTTCAGACTCTTAACTCTGTGGAGCACAACCTGCAGCATGGGGAAAAACTCTGCCATGGAACAGCTTTGTCACCTCTGCCAAAAAACAGTGTGCCAGCCAAAGAGCCCAGAGTGAGGAGCTAAAGCAAGAAAGCTGACACAG
Source organism: Merops nubicus (assembly GCF_000691845.1). NCBI lineage: Eukaryota > Metazoa > Chordata > Aves > Coraciiformes > Meropidae > Merops > Merops nubicus. Next base: position 211,296 of record NW_008581958.1, read on the forward strand.
CTCACTTCTCCCTGCAGCAGAGGAGAAAAAGGGATCATACTGTGCTCTTGAGTTCTAACCTGCCCTGTGCTCTCCGTGCCTGGACACAACATCATGAATTCTCTATTACTCAGGAAGGTGACACTCCAGTATCAGTGACAGTTGAAAGGCCAATAGAATTTTTTTTACCCTGGATTGCCATGCAGACCTCCTTGGGAACGGAGATCAAAACAAAGTCTGTGGCAGCACAATCCTGACAGCACCACAGTGCCCGTCAGTGCTTTGCACTAAAATCAAACTAAATCGAACATTATCAAACTGAAATTCCTCGTTGTATTATCACAGGTTTCCAAAAATCGTAAGGTTTTATTAGACAGACACTTTGATAAGTGCCCAAATCTCACCAATTTTTGGGAAGCTGGTGTTTTTTTTTATGGTATCTCCCCCCATTCCTCTCCATTATGTACACTATATATCCATTAGTTGCATAAAACTGAAGTCCAAAGTAAACCTGACCTCCACATGTATTTCATGGTTTCAAAACAGCATTGTGAAGTTCTTTTTTGAATCAATTATACACAGCCATCAACAAAGAGCAGGTACCCAAAGCCTAGCCTCCTGGAGACTCCTCAGCTCACACAGGAGCAGATGCAGTGAGATGAAACAGCAGCACCTCCTGGACAGACACTTATCAGTTAAAAGAGGCTGAAGTTTTCCCCTCAAAGTCTTAAGCTGCCAGGAGTGGCTTTGGTCAGGAGGAGACTGCTTTTTTTCCAGTGCTTAAGAGGAGAAAAAAGCTCCAGTCACCTGCGAAAGATCTGGCTCACAGCTCATATGGGAATAACTGTGACTTCAGAACAATGACCTGAAATAAACTTGTATTCAATTTGGAATGAACGAAAGTAACATTTTCATAGCTTTTAAACAAATGTTCAAGTCCTCACTGCCCTTTTCCCAGTGCAACAGTTCACTGCCCTGGGCTTATTTTCACGGCATCCATGATGCTCCTTTGCTAGCACAGGGAAAAACTGTAACTCAGAGACCAAAAATGTAAAAAAAAACCAACCAAACAACCAAAAAAACCCACAACAAACCTGGAACAACAAAATCAGTCTGTGTAAAAGCACGTATCAAAATACTTCTTGGTACAAGGTTTGATTTTTTCTTTTTTTAATGAGGGCTCAACTGTGGCTTAAATAGGAAGTAGTATGGGATGGTATAGGACAATAAATGAGTCAGGTGTTTGAAAGCCAGACTTCCCAGATTCTTGCCTTACAGAAAGGATGACACAAATCATCAAAAGACCAGCCAAATAACATTTATGAGAAGAAGAAACCCATTAGAGGGAAAATGAAAACCCTCACTATGAGACGGAGCCAATGTGAAATAGCTTGTAAATAAAAATTCCTGCCTGGAGACGCTGCAAAGAACCTGCTTGTCTTTGTCACAGCAGGTCCTTGCCTCCAGTTTGCTCTCAGTCAGGGCAGCAATAAACTCCCCGCAGACCCTCGGGGGTACTGAAGGAATCTTTTTTTTCCTGTCACCCATGCTGTGTATCTGTCACCCATTCCTCTCGGTAGCACCCCCACGTTTGCCATGATGTTACCATCCCAGCAGGGAGGAGAGTCTGTATTTGGGCTGTATAATATGTTTACAAAGAAGTTAGTGTGACATTCCATCAGGAAAAGCCCTAATTACACTGAAACCATTCAGTTTGTGCCACCAGCTCCCTGTCTATATATGAACATGACTTTTGCCTGTATCAGTGAGACCTACAACTGCGTAACATCAACGTGACTGGTGAGGATTTAGCTCAAGACTGATCAGCTCTGTGTATGGAAGACTAGCACAGAGATCCCCAAACGTGCTCTCTGCTGCTCACGTAGCATATCACCCCTCTGTTCCTGATAACAAAACATGGTCCCTACTGAGAGCGCAGTTACCAACACCCTCAGAAAACAACAATGCATATGAACATTTAAAAGAGATTTAAAAATATGGGTTTTTACACTTACTTTTGGAAGGGACGCGTAGATTGGATCGTACCACTTGTAAGGAGTCTGCTTGAACTCGAAGCTCGTAGCTTTTCACACTTTCATAATCCAGAGACTTTTTAACTGAGATCACACCTGTTCTGTTATTAATAGCAAACACATCTGAAATCCAGCAAAAACAGAAGTTATTTTCTAAGATGCATAAACACTTCTTTTTTTAGTGCTTCTATATTTTTCTCTGACACTGTCTTTAGGAACTCATCCCTATGCCTTCCCTCAGGCCTGTAAAAGGCCACAAAACTCCTCTTTGAAGCTGTCTTCACAGGAGCAAAGCAGATGAATCTGACCTGGGACGGAAAAGACTAACCTGAGGACACACTGACAAAGACCAACAACCTGCTCTCATAAAAAGGAGGATGGGACAGGGAATTCTTCCACATCCCTCCAAATAATTTAGTGTAATTTTGCTGAGAAATTTCAAGGTGGATCATTGAGAGTACTCAAGAAGGATGTAATTGCAGGAATGATGTTTTGTTTAAAATATCAGGCTATAATTTACTACTAGTGGTTCCAGCACAGCAAAGTCTAGTATGCTTTAAAACAGATTTCTAAGCGAGAAATAGGATCACGGACTGGTTTGTGTTGGAAGGGACCTTTCAAGGCCATCTAGTACAACCCCCCTGCAGGGAGCAGGGACATCTGCAACTAGAGCAGGTTGCTCAGCGCCCCATCCAACCTCACCTGGAATGGTTCCAGGGATGGGGCTTCGACCACCTCTCTGGGCAACCTGGGCCAGGGTCTCACCACCCTCAGCATAAAAAAATTCTTCTTTCTATCTTAGTCTAAGTCTCCTTCTTTTAGTTTAAAACCATCACCTCTTGTCCTGTTACAACTGGTGCTGCTAGGAAGCCCCTCCCCAGGTTTCTAACAGGCCCCTTTAAGTACTGGAAGGCCAGAATAAGGCCTCCTGGGGCCTTCTTTTCTCCAGGCCAAACTATCCCCTCAAAACTATTAATATTCTTACTCCAGTTTGCCCTAGATTCACACCACGTGGCACCAAAGTGAATTTCCGTATCAGTGAGATTTTAATTGTATTTTTATTTTTACTGTCATTTTGCTACCGAACCTGATCTTCAGCTGATCTCTAAAGGCTGGATAACAGCAGTCCTTCCTGCCTGTACAGATGAGGTGGGATTTCACCTCGGCAACTTCACTTCTAATCATTTTTTCTTGAAGACTTCCGATGCACACACGAGGCTCAGCATTACCACTAAAACTGAAATATTTATTAGCACTTACCCTCTTCATTTCCTGAAACAATTGAATATATAATGGTCTGGTTCAAGGCAGCTGCTGTAACAACTTCAACCACGGTTCCTTTTGGTGCGCTTTCGCTCACTGGCGGGGGTCTGCAGAATTGGACAAAAGTATTTGTATTATGTTCTAGTTGTCCAAACTTACTCCTCATACTAGCAATTTCATCTATCTATTAGGCTGCCAGAAAGTGAGAGGATCTATTCTTACAGAAAGACATATTAAAAACACAAAGGTTTATCCTGGTTTACCCCAGTACAAAGTCTAACTGACAAGGGATGACAATACAAAGATAGAATGGTTCTTTGATATGAGAAATGGAAAAACCGGGAAATAATGAGTAGAAAAGGGGAAGACAAGAGTCACCACAGCATGATAAACTGCAGGTAAAATCTAGAAAATAATAGCTCTTTTATCACATTCATCTCTACTAAGAAGACTCTAACCTATTAGAAATGCAAGCAGGTAAAGTCATTCCAGGGTAAACCTCTATTCATTTAAAAAGGAAGCACTTTAAAGCTACCTCCACAGGAATTCTGACATCTTTTTTCAGAAAGATGGAAAAATTTTCCTGTCAGCCCATTTTGGTACTAAAAGCCAAGATAATTTTCAGGAAATCAGCTGCAACCCAAGTGTATATAACACATCTTTTAAGCATTCAGTAAATTGTTTCTGATTCACTGAGCACTGATTTGTGCAAAGAAAGAAAAAAGATTACACTACTAACACATGGGTATCTTAGCTTCCTCATACCCTACAAACACTGAGCATCTCATACTCAGCATAGTTTTGTCATATATAAATAATGAGTTTCCTCATGGAACACAGCAAAGAATTACTTCACTTTTTTTCTCTTCCTTTGTTTAAATGCTGATTAGTAACACTTCGAGAAGCTGCTTCCTCACGGAAACTGTAACTACATCAGAAGGAATAAAGAGTCTGTGCTAATTATTTAAAACATCAACCTAAACAATTTTAGCAAAGGAGAATGAGATCACAAACCACATTTTCAGATTTTCATCACAGTAAGCAAAAGTTGGTTCCATGGTTGAAACTACGTATGCTAGTAAAGAACTAAATTTGAATGAAAAGTTTTGTACTCATCCATAAATGCAGGTGCATGTTAACTAAAACTAGCACTATCCAGATATTTTCTATTTTTCAAAAATTACACTCATTTGGTATATAATGACAAAAAAGACATATATATGAGGATCTATGAAATAGGCTCTAAATAGGACCAGACTTTAAGGAGTATTTCAGTTGTGCACTGGTCTTCAAAATAGCAGACAGAATCTATACTTGCTTTTGTTTCAGGGAATATCTCATGACTTTCATTCTCCAGGTATTTTTCATATACTCCAGCCCATACCACATTTTCCCATTCTAAGGGCAGAAAGTTGGAATAGCTGGAAAGCTGGTTACAGTCCTAAACTACTGAACCCAAACCTGGCCATCGCACACCAAAAGACCAACAATCCACCCTTGATCTCTGCCCTACAAACATTTTCTTTGGGATGAACATTGGTTCGGACATCTTAGAAAAAGTTCCAGAAAATGACACTAAACATATGGAATACCTCAAATTCTGGGTTCAGTTTTAGGCCTCTCACTCCTACGAAAGGGTACTGAAGGGCTGGACCAGGTCCAGGGAAGGGCAACGAAGCTAGGGAAGGGTCTAGAGCACAAGTCTGATGAGAGGTGGCTGAGGGACCTGGGGTTGTTTAGTCTGGAGAAAAGGAGGCTCAAGGGAGACCTTCTCTCTCTCGACAGCTCCCTGAAAGGAGGTTGGAACCAGGTGGGGGTCAGTCTCTTCTCCTGAGGAACAGGGGAGAGAACAGGAGGAAATGGCCTAAAGTTGCTTCAGGGGAGGTTTAGGTTGGACATTAGGAAAAAACATCTTCCCTGCAAGGGTTGTCCAGGCTCAGGCTGCTCAGGGCACTGGTGGAGTCCCCATCCCTGGAGGGTTTTAAAGGCCATGTAGACATGGTGCTGAAGGATGTGGTTTAGTGGTGACCTAGCAGTGTTGAGTTTATGGTTGGATTTGATGATTTTAAAGGTCTCTTCCAACCAAAACTATTCTATAGCTCAATGAGTTAAGTTAAAAAATTTCAGATGCTAAATTATTCATTATTGTTTAAAAAAGAAAAATATGTATTGTAACATCTTCCATTGCTTTATTTGCTTGTTTTGCTTCCTGTGTAGGGCCCAGTCTGTCTTAAATGAAAAGACTGTATCTGAGTGTGGCAAGGTATCAGTTCTTCTGAACATCCTCAGCCTTTCAACTGTACTAACGGGGAGAAAACAGTGTTCCAGACAGAGCCACACTGGATCATGTAACAGTGACTGTGTTGAAACACTGATCTTCATTTTTTTTTTTTCCAGAAAAAGAAGATGGTAATGTCACTTCTCAGACCCACGTGTACAGAGCACATCACTCTGGCTTCCACCCCTCTGCCTCAAGTGTGCTATCAGCAGTAGAAATAAAGTTCATTATTGCTACCTGATTTATTATGCTGCAAAACCAGTGCTATAAAATGCTTATTAGCGTGCATTTTACCAACCCAAAGGTCAATCTTAGACACAGGAGAACAAGGATGTTAAATCTGAAGGCATTTCAAGCTGTCACTCTTTTGATGGGATGAGAGATGCAAGCCAGTAAGGAAAATAAAGACGCTTTTTATGTTGTATTATATATTATATTGTTTTCCTTTTCTTCTGAAGGCACGTAATTTGAACAGAAACCCTCATGACTGCATATGCATAAACCCCATCATTCACCTGAAGCATGCTTTCAGTACATTCTTTTAATGGAAACAGCCTCGTCCCTTCCCCTCTGACATGGCAAGTCCATGAATTGAGAAATCACAATCAATTATCAAGTGGCTTCTGGAGGCTCCAGAGGGAGCGGACAGGAAACGGCCACGGTGGTCACACTGATTTCATCTCCCTGATTCCACTGTGGTGACCAGGTTCAATGGGAGCAATGCATCAGCTGCATTAACACACCTCTGCTCTTGGGCTGAAACGTACAGAAGCGAACCAGCAAGAGACAATCATATCCACTTGACAAGACACTGTTTCTTCATCCTGTACTACAAGCTCTAATGAGCTTTCTTTGGGGCTAAGTTCATTATTTTCCAATTTTTGAAGGACTAAGACATACAAGAGTGCTTTTTTTTCCTCTCAGTGCTAGACATACTATTTGAAGCCACATTAGGGAACAGGGAAGGACATTTCTATGCAATAACTTTGGATTACTGGATGGCAAAGACCAGTTAATTTGGTGAGAAGAGGTGACGCTAGCAAACCAGCTGGATACCAAAAAGGGAAGTTTGCTGCTGTGACTTCAGTGATTAGGATTCAGTGTGTCTAAAGGTATTTTTGTGTGATAACATTTGCAGCACCTTATTGAGCCTCTGAGCACAACAGCCGTAGGTAGAGTCCCTACCCTGCCAGCCACGGGCTCTGACTGTACCTGACAGCACAGGTCCGTCACTGTCACCTGCGTGGGACTGGCACGCCAGTGCTGTACAGCCTGGGGCTCACTTGTCTGAAATATTTTTATTTAAAATGGTTACCTTCTGAGCTCCTGAACAAAACACCTTCTAAAATCTGTGATTTCTAATATCCCCCAACTCAACACGCATGGGTACCCACACACCTACAGTCACTGAATGTAAGAAGGTCCCGTGCATTAACAGGATAATCCCCTTGCACCTCAAAAATCTTAGGGTGCAAATCTTTGGGATAAACAATTACCACTCACTTTTGCCACCTCTCAGCTGCAACTCGGTCTAGCCATAGTCACTTTCCTTTGTGCAACCACCTTTTGACCATACAAAATGAAGTTATTTCTACAGCAATTTTTCGCTCATTCACATGGTATTTTTCTGTAACGGTCACAGCAACGTGCGATTTAGGTTGGTCGACCTTCACTTGAACTTTTTCACAGAAATAATGAATGGTTATCTCGTCAGCATCCAGGTTGGGATATCCACCCCTGCTGTGCAAGCAAAACCCCGTAGGATACTCGGACTTGGCATGAAGCCACCCAACCTGCCTGAACCCCTCCTGACAAGCTGTGTGGGGAAAAGGGCATGAGGTACGAAACTGCCATAAAATCTGTTTGTCCCTCATGAAAAACAAAAAGGCAACCCCAAACCAGAAGAAAACAAGATTGAAATAATGTACTTATTTATACACAAAAACAAAGGATACAAATTGTTAAAGAATAATACCTTTTGATTTGTTGTATCTCAACTACCCATATCTGGATCAGAGGGGGAAAAGGAGACTGGACACATCTTAAATACATTGTAGGGCATAACTACTTTTCATGTCCAAAGTGAAATTTTAACTTTTCTTCTCTCTGCTTCTCGTTTCCCTTTGCTGAACACATCAGGCTCTCATCCATTTTTCAATTTGCCTGGTGTCCAATATGCTTTAAATTCACCATGAAACTTTTCTATCTCCAAAAGCATGAACATGAGATTTAATCAAAAATTAAATTTAAACCCAGCAAACCCAATAATAAATTGGAAAATTGGTTTAGTACTGAAGTTTAATAGTGCAATGTGTATGTACTCTGTATTAGACACTTCAGTCAACTCTATTTTCTGAATTATATTTTAGTTCATGGAGGTCCATAAGCACACTTCAGAACTTAAAATATTTCTTATTTTTGTTTAAGATTCTTAGCTCAACTTGATTAAAATGCCATCTGGACCTCTCTTGATAAAATCATCTTCCTGCCTTCTCTCACATTACAGCTTCTTAAAGTGTTTTGGCCTTAGCTGCTTTTAACCCTCAAGAGCATTGTACCTGAAGCTATTCCAGCCTCTTCTATCTGAAACATGATTCTGAGCAGCATACCCCATTCAACCAAGTAGAATTTAGGTATTTTTCTGGAGGAAAGTCAAGTGTGAGCACAGCACTAGAGTATGTAAGATGAGGTGAGCTAACAGCAAAGTGTCATGGAAACTAAAGTAGCTAATAAAAACTATGAACAAAAACATTTCTATTGGTCTTGCTGTGCAGCAGAGGTTGTACAGTTGTGAAAAAACTGCACGAGTTTCTAACTGGTGCAGCAAAACAAAAAGAAAAGAAACAGGAAAGCAAGAAGTAAACATCATGATGACAGGTCTTTTAATTCTTTCACCATCACATTTAGACTATCTTGGCTTCCTAGCCTTTCTGAAAAAAAAAAAAAAAAAAAAAAAAAACCTAGCCACATTTTAGAGCAGCAGTTGATGAATTTCTCAGATTTTGAGTTTCCAGTTAGTGGAACTGTAACTACCTGGACAACCTGTCAGAGATGGTGATTTTTTTTCTGGAAAAAGAATACTTTCTTCTTCATTAGATGTATTTTTCTAGCACTTCATCTTCAAAGTGTCCTGAAAAGGATCATGTATTCCTTAGTGTACTTAATATCCCCACTTTCTGTCTTGATTCTCAAATTGGTTCAAGACATTCTGACCTTTTCATGGTATTTATCTCTAAATCAGATGACAAGGGAGTCTGGACATTGTTACAGAGAACCCCTGTCATAACCTATTATTTTTTAAACCAAATGTCAAGTTTTGTTCCTGTGAAAAACTCTTGTCATCATGCATAATGAATTTGTGTTATCCCACCAATCCTCCTAAATTAAACCTAAAGACATGAAGAGATGAAACTTTCTGTCAGGATTTATTACAGAAGCAAAAAAAGGACAAAACCCCTCAAAACTCTCATCAAGCACAGTGCAGGACATTCTCACACACTTGAATTGGTCTGGCAGATGGGTATCGATAGGGTCAATTCCCAAAGCAGGGATCACACACTTTTTTTTAATTGGAAAAAAAAACAAAAAACAAAAAACAACAACAACTCATAAAATTAGAGTTTCCTTTTCATTTGGTAAAAAGAAGATTTTGATAAATTTTGATCAATAAATAAATTTAATAAAATGCAATGTAGCACTACTAAAATAAGAAAAATAGGGAGGAAAAAGGTGATCCTTCAACCACACTGTAATCATCTGCTAACTTGCTCACTAATTTTTCCATGACAAACCATGCTTCAGTACCTGGATAGAAACAAATTAATTTCCTAACTTTTATAACCACACTCTAAAGTATGCTTTCTTATTTTCTATTACAAACCAAGTACCAGGAGAACACCACCAAACCCCATTGATCCCAAAGGCAAAATCACACATTTTCCTGAATATGTTGCTGAATATGCTGCTTCAAAAATGTTTCCAGTTGTATTTCAGTCTTTTTTATGTTGTTTTCAGTTAAAATGTAAATTCCAGTTTGGGAAAGGTGGGACAAGCAGCAGTAAGACTTGGATATCCTAGAAAAAGGATTAGCCAGGTGGATGCTCTATATGTACCATCACTAGACAAAATACTTTGGAGGGACTACAACTAAACTCCTGTGTACTCCTGTTGCTTGCAGTAGGAAACGACCCCCTGACCGAGTATGACTCAAAATGGCAGTGAGCTCTCTCAGGAAGGAAAAAAAGAAAGCAAAAGAAAACTTAGGTAAACAGAGGCTTACCGAAACGCAGCTGATGAGCAGCCTGATGCAAACCCAACTGCATCTAATGCAGAATTTTACATCCTGCCTCTCTGGCACATGGTTTCATTCAGGAAGCATCTTGATTCCCCAAACTATGCCATTTTACTTATAGGAAACAAGCTACGGCTTCTCTAATTGCTTCTCAGAGCAATACGTTAGAGGCAAATAAGTAAATCAGTGAGAAAATAGGTTTGGAAACTTCACTGTTGCCTAACCAAAAAACCTTCCCTTCCCCTCCAAACCCCTGGTTTGTTTGGGGTTTTTACCCTGTTCTACTCAATTTGAACAAAGGCCACTCTCAGCAGCTGTCTTTACTTCTGATTTTTTAAACATGTATAGATCGACTTGTTCCTCTCCCTGGAATAACTCATTTCTCTTAATATTTCTATTTTTCTCTCATGCATTGTAATAATGGTTGACTGAACTAGTAGGACACTCCTGATGAGAAAAGCACAGTTGCTTCTAGAAGGCCTCAGACACAACCTTGTGGATGCTGTTCTGTGCCCAACAGCACCTTTTTGACAGAGGCAGCAAATTAGAGAGATCCTAAACATTAAATACTCAGTGCTGCTGTGCCAGATTCCCCATCTCCTGGTTCACAATGAGAAAAACTGAACAGCAATAAACCAGAGAACTGGGAAAAGCCTCTTGAAATTACACTCCCAACCACCTCCTAGTGTGCCTCCATAATTTTGTTTCACAAACTCTTACGAGGCACAGCAATTTGCTGGAGCGATATTTGCCTACAGTATTGACAGATTTAATTAAGTGGAAAACGTGACATCGGATCTTCTACCGAGCGAGCCAAAGGCCCACATGTCACAAAATCTCAGTTTTGAACCAGAACACATTCTCACAGTAGTGTTGTTGCTAGTAGAGAATGAAAATGCCACACCACATTTACATCAAGTAATAGCCTCGAACTCCCCACTTCACGTTATTTCCTCATAAATCCGAACCGAACTTCAGACGACCACAGAACTGGGCACATCTTTCCCAACAGGCTGGGGACCTATAATGCAATACTAACAGAAGATGAAAGTTTCCAGTATTTTCCTTTTTCTGCTACGAAATGGATGAACACCTGTTTAATGTGCCCAGAGGCAATAATCAGGAGCCAATGATGCTCCTTTCGGTTAACATTTCATTTCCTGCTCCAGCAACACATTGCTGCTAGCAATGACCTTCTAGTTGCAGAGGATGTAGCATTTATTCATTCACAAAGCAAAAAAAAGATCTCAAGTCCCTTTGAACTTTTACTGGTTTAAAATTAAGAGGACTCATTAAGAAGACTGTCTTGCTAAAAAAATAAAACCCAAACCTCTTTAAAATCAACTGAGGTTCACTTCACATCTGGTCTTCACTGTTCCATAGCGCTACTAATTATTATCTGTTAATTAAGAAATGAAAGTGCTGCCATTACTTGTTTGGAAGAAATGGAAACTTCTGGATCAATTACTTGCTCAGGAATTTAATAAGGAGGTGATCTGGGTGGAGCCATCAAGACAACAGAAGTAATAGCTTGGGAAAGGAGGACTCCAAAGAGTTGATTTGATTCTCCCAAGCAAGTGATTTATTGCCAGGGACACGGCTGCTTCACCAGCACCAAGTGGCATGAGACCCAAGGCAGCACTGAAAAACTCAGGGAACTGTGCAAATGGATGCAGAAAGTCTCATGTGCCATGTGCCAGCCCCTCCTCTCTCCATCACCTTGCTGTGCTCAGCATCCTCAGGCTGCTGCTCTCTCAGAGGTGATGGAAGTCGCAGGTCAGGCCTTGTCTGCACACTGCTGGCCACCGTCTGGTTTGGCCCTTGTGCCTCCCTCTGATGTGGCGAGAAGAGCAGCAGCAGCATTCTTCTTCCTGGGCAGCTGAAGGTCAAAGGAGCTCAGAGCTACATTAGCCATCTACAGTTAAAGGTCTGCATGTTAGAGGTCTTTGATTCTTTTTGATTTCTGCCTCTTCACACTTTGCATTTTTATGAAACAAGCAAACAAGGCTTGGTCTGGAAAACACCACTCAGCAGGCACTGCTGCTGTCAGCACTCTCAAAGTCATATTTAATATCCATGACAAGGACAAACAAAGAACCATGTAGAAAAGAATCCACATTGCTAACGTAGTGAAACCCTGTGGCTCCAGAGAAAAGATCTTGGCTAGGAGTCCTGGGACAGCCTGCAGCATCAGCTGAAGTGTGGTACAGGCAGCGAGGGTCACATCTAGGGATGCCCTAGAGAAAGATCAGTGGGAGCTGCAGCATATCAGTGTCCCCAGAAGATAGTCATGTGCAAGGAGCACTGAGGATGGATCATCTGGCCATTGATAACTACACTAATGTCCTGCAAGCCCCTGGGGTGGCATCTGGACAAGCTGCTGGACCAGATCATGCAGACCTTCCAGCTGATGCCACTCTGCTTCTAACAGCCTGCTGCAATGCTTGGCCTTGACTTGCTTGTTCCCACCACAAGACCTGATTGGTTGCAGCAGATCTCCTTCTGATGTACTTTAGTGGTCGTCTGTCTCAGTCATTAGGAAGGAATGATATTTTATCAGTCACCTGTCATCAAACAACTGCTCTGTGTTGTATTTTTTGGCTCTCAGAGCTCTTTGCTTCCCTTTGCTGTTTTATACATAGAGCACAGCAGCATTTAGAAGTCTCCAGTATCATCTACAACCCAAAGTAATAAAGTGGAGGGTAAGAGTGACTAATTAATTTACCCCAGATTATGGGTTAATGCAAAGGGATGGCCAGTGAATAAAATGCAAATCCATGACTCTCATCTACTTGACTGCTACCTCCTGGGGAAGTCACTTTAAGATGTGGATAATGATAGAATCATTAAGGTTGGAAAAAACCTCCAAGATCATCAAGTCCAACCATCAACCAAACACTACCATGACCACTAAACCATGTCCCAGTGTGCCACAGCTACACATTATTTGAACCCCTCCAGGGATGAGGACTCCACCACCTCCATGGGCAGCCTCCTCCAATGCCTCACCACTACAGCAGGAAATAAATTCTTCCTAATATCCAACTGAAACCTTCCCTGGTGCAACTTCAGCCCATTGCCTCTTGTCCTATTGCTGGCTACCTGGGAGAAGAGACCAACACCCATCTCACTCCAACCTCCTTCCAGGGAGTGGGAGAGAGCAAGAAGGTCTCCCTGCAGCCTCCTCTTCTCCAGACTAAACAACCCCAGGTCCCTCAGCTACTCCTCACAAGACTTGTGCTCTAAGACCCTTCACCAGCTTTGTTGCTGTTCCCTGGTCCCACTCCAGCACCTCAATAATCAGTCGATAACAATCAATCAAAGCCACCCTCAGTATGAACAGGACTCCAAGGAGATACCCTAATGTTTCTGATGGAGCAGAGAGCTGCCAGACCAACAGCTCAAGGCAGGGTTGCACTTTTATCTCCCTATCTGCCTAACGTGGCTATGCCTTTCTGATCATGCCATCTGGTCCCCTCTCTCCTATTTTTTACTATTTATTTCCAATTTGTAACACATGCTGCAACCACGCAGGCAGCGTTAGCCTGTAAAGCTGTTCAACCGTGACCTTTTCCTAAATACACAGAAATAAAGTTTGTAAAACAGCTAGAAAACAATGCTGGAATCATCCAGATTACGATAATGAGGCCAGCAAAGATCAATACTAATCCACTCAAAAGCCACTAATTCTCAATCCTTCAGAAATTCTGGTACCCACACCCAACGGTTCATCATTCTGCAAGCAGCACCACAACTCTGTGCTGACATTTACCCTGAAGATACACCATGTCAACTGAAAAATAAGGTTATATGAAACCTGCCAGTTTCAGCTTCCATCACTGTCAAGAAAGCAAACACAAAGCGCAGTCTACAGTGTGACAAGCCCTGAAAACCTGAGGAATCAAAACTAGCTCTGCTCCAAAATGTTTTGAGAGAGTCTTAGAGCCAAATCAGAAAGTTATGGGGTTGTTTTTATTTAATTTCTGATGCTGAAGAAAATGAGTATCTGCCTCCTTTGCTGCCCCTAATTTAATAGGGTTTTTTTGTGTGTGTTTTTTTTTTGTTGGTTTTTTTTGTTTGTTTGTTTGTTTGTTTGTTTTTTTCCTGACAGTGTGCATCAAAGAATTTACCAAGAATGGAGTAGTGCTGTTTCTTTGGAAAGAGCAACTAGGCTGTTCAGCTAATCCTGATGAGTTCGCAAGGAGGAGATGGTAACATGGGTCATTCAGTTGTCATCTAAGGGTATAAGGGGATATGAGCCATTTTTTACTCAGTTTTCTTCACTGTGGTGAAATAAAGTTTCCTCTCCTGAGATAAAACTGGAGCTGAAGGTGGCCTAAGGAAGCATGAGCTCAGTTCATTTTTCCAAAAGACAATGCAAACTCTGTCTGTGCTCCTGGACCTTAGAATCACAGAACAATTTAGGCTGGAAAAAAACAAGATCACCAAGCTCAGACATTAACCCAGCACTGCCAAGCCCACCACTAAGCCATATCACTCAGCATCACATCTAAATGGCTTTGAAACCCCTCGAGGGATGGTGATTCAACCACTGCCCTGGACAGCCTTGTCCAGGAATTGACAACCCTTTTGGGGAAGACAAGTTTCTTCTTGTCCTATCACTTGTTATTTGGGAGAAGAAACTGGTACCAACTTCTCTACAAGCTCCTTTCAGGGAGCTATAGAGAGCAAGAAGGTCTCCCCTAAGACTCCTTTTCTTCAGACTAAACAGACCCAGTTCTATCATCAGCTGCTCCTCCTAAAACTCATGCTCTGGACCTTAAAGACTCTTCAAGTCTCTTCTCACAGTCTTGCAAACAAAGAGGCTGCATTGGTTGATGTCAGAACTGCACGATAACTCTTCTACGTGGCAGAGGTGGACCACACCATGCTGCAGGTACTCCTGAGGCTGGAGTCAGGCTGAGTGCTGCAGCACTGTGGCTGCATTGCAGCCTCTCCCAAAAAACACTGCTCAGGAACACATTTGTCACCAGGTAGGATTCAAGGGCAGGGGCCTTAAAGGTGAAGGTCATTCAGAATAAAGTTATAAAAGTGAAAGGAAACAAAGTGCATTCCTGAGTATGGCCCTGGCAGAGAGGAGTCTGTCTCAGGGTGGCTCCTGAGGCCACAAATTAGCTTTTGTAATTTAGCCAAAATGTGGAGTATCTTGGAAAGGCCTCATAATTATCATATTTTTTTGTCTTCCTGTTAAAAAAGTGTATCTGTGTTTATTTCCTCCTCACAGCTACACAAACAGGCCCTGTTCAACTTCTTGAAAACAGTGACACAGAAGGTTAAAGCTATTGCAGAAAGGCTTTAAATTTGATTCAGAAATTGCATGCATTCACATGATTGCTGAAATTACACAAATGGAAATACTTTTATTTCAAGGTCCTTCTTTTGCTACATTACCTATACTACACTTCATATATTTGAAGATATCTCATAAAACAGAGAGCAGCAGAAAAAATTCCCAAGAAAATCCTTCAGCAAAGTATTATCATTTCCACTATCATTAAATGCAAAGTGTATAATTTTACACTATTCTTTCAGATTTCACACTTCTCTTTCAACACTACACACAAGATTTGTATTTTACCATTTTCCATTTCTTTAAGGTGTTCCTTCAAAATGCCAATACCCTCATCACGAGGGAAAAACAGAACGCACAGTAGAAATTTGTGTCTAAAGCCCTTAAAGCTCAGCAAGTCCTCTCATGAGGACCTACTGAAGCCCATCGTGTTCCACCCAATTTCTGATCTCCTGCAGTACTTTATTTTGACAATATCTGTTCAAACCCCACTCTGCTCTGACACTGATTATGTTGCTCCGTTTGAATCAAGAGCACATATTGCAGCAAGGCAATAACTTCTTGATACTGAGAGGCTGTGTGCATCGATGCTATTACCACACAGATGTCAGAAACTGTTTACAAAAACATTCCCTGTAACAAAATTTAACAAACTAATCAGCCTGTGTACTAGATGTGGGGTTTTTTTGAGTTAATTTTAAGAAAATGGGGTTGATTTTATTACATTGTCAGAGGGTAAATTTGATCAAGTCGTGGCTCTGGAGTAGTAACTATCATCTGCGCTTCTAATATCAGAGGTCAAGTTCAAAGTCTCTCACACCCCACAGGAATGTAGCACAGGATCAAAACACACTCAAGCAGACTGGAGGAAACTGAACCTAGAGCCCCAGTGATCCCAGCTACAATTTCAATGCACAAAATTTTTCCTTTATCCACATAACTAATATTTTCAGCAGCTTCTGAGAAGATAGGTTCAAACGAACCTCTCCTCAGTGTTACCTGCAGCCCAGATCCTTTCAGTCAGAGACAACTTGTTAAGACAGTAAAATGGCACCACTGTCTGATATGATTGGGGAATGGCTGGGTGCCAAACAAAGCAGCAGCTCCGAAGTGTTTTGCCACCCTTACTTCATCACACAGGAGTGCTGCAAAAAGCCCTGCGTGTAATTTCACACAGTTGTGCTTCTGGGGCACTTCAGTGCTGACAGCTCTCCTCAGAGCAGCATTCAATTTATTTCCTCAAGAAGAGTTAATATATAAATATGCTAGCAGCTTTAAGCACATGAGGTTTTAGGTGCTTTGGTTCAAACCTTATTTTTGTGTCTTATTTCCTTCCATGAACCAAAGGTAACAGCAGCAGAATGTACAAAAGTTGGGGTACATGCAGAGAAAGCACTTCCGCATTGGCAATAGAGTATTTTTGTAGCCCAAGTATTTCAGAGTAGCACTCAAACGGGAACTTAATTCAACTTAAAATATAGCAGATGTAATGCAACTGAATAAATGCTTTACCTGTATTCATCCTGCGTAAACCGTGGGATTACTGAAGGCTGCAGCACAGCAATTTCTACAGTAGTGGTGTTGAACTTCACGGGGTCCCCATCATCATAAGCAATGACCACTAACTATAAACAATACAGAAAATCACTCTCTTAGTATAGGCAAGAACATTTTCTATGTTGACTTGCAACAATACTTGTATTTTCAGGGTCTAACAAGTTGGATGGGATTTTCTTTCCGTGCAAATCATACATTGTGTAAGAACAGAAGGTAAAGCAAGGTGACAACCATCCACAAGTTGAACCATCTGCTAGAAAAATTACAGAAACACAGTCAACTGGAATTCCAAAACCAGAGTCTTCAACAAATACCTCTCCAAAACACCTTTCCAGCTTCAAGTACACTTTTCAGAGGATTCCCTTCACAACTAATCACAGACTGTCCTTCCTCAGGATTCCAGAATCAATTTCAATTCCTTTAATGGTATATAGTGCGATTCTATGTCTATGCAGTGGAATAGTTTGTACTGGAAAACCACCTATAATTCCCAATAAAGCAGAAGAAGAGCTAGGTAAGAATTCTGCGTTGCCAACAATGATATTTAAAACTGAGGTCTGAAAGCAAAACAGAACAAAAATTCACATTAACTCCCCTCTAAATAAATCTTCTTAGAAAAGACATCTTTGGTATGCTAAAACATGAACAAGACCTTCTCCAAAGGCAGCCTATTATAAATCTTTTGCTCATCTGAGTTTTACTGACATCTATTTTTTTATTTAATCCCTGCTTGTGTGCTGGAACAAACAAGTTCACCTATTTTCAGCTTTCATATGAAGGTGAGCAATCTGCTAGCAAAAGTCTAAGACACCAGCCCCCTGAACATGGCGTAATGCACGGTTTCCCAATTTCCTCTCTCTCTAAATGTGTCCTTCTTCAGGAGGTCACTAGATGGAGCAGGTCAGCACCTCATTCTAGCAGAGTTTTCAGCTGAGTCCAAGCTATTCGCAGAATAGGTTGGTGAAGAGACAGCTTAAAACAAAATAGGGCATTTTTTTTTTCAGCCAATACATTCAGGAACTCTCCAGCGGAAGGTATCCTAATTGCAGAAAGTATGAATATGTCAAAAACTGACTGGGAAAATTCACAGAAGACTCAGTGGCAGGAACAAACCCAATGCTTCTAGATGGAAATACCAGCTCAAAGTCTCCACATCACTGATTTCTGGAATCTTCTGTGCCTCGCCCATGAGCATCCATATATTCTGACAAGTAGTGCTCTGCTAAATTTACTATTGGTCTGCCCTAGCATAGAGCAGTCTTCACGTAGAAATGTAGCTCCATGCCCACGTGCACACCATCTGTGTGCTGCAGTTTCACAACATAGCCACGCAAAATAATTACCAAGAAGGGAAAAAAAAACAAACACTCAACAACACAAAAAATGCACTCCAGTGATGTTAACCAAGAGGTAATTATCTTGCTCTGAGTTTTACTACATTAAAAACTGAGAAGGACTCAGTGTAGCACTGTCCTAAATCGCTAAAACACCGACAGCATCCCAGCGCTACTTGAGCTTACAGTAGTTCCTGATGGTACACTCAGAAGTGGAAAACCTCAAATAATAAGCTTTAATAAAAACCTTTAATAATAAGCTTTATTCCTTATAGCGGAAAGGTAAGCAAATAAACCTTTCTTTAATCCTCATTTCAAAAGCAAATAACTGGAAGAAAAAACAAATCACACCTTAATTACCATACAGAAAGTGGGTAGTTACCAAGCAGGGAAATTACATATAAACCCCCACATATTATAGGTCCCTTTTTTTTTTTTTTCGTATCGACACACTTTAATTGTAAAATCATAACTTACTTGACACCAACTACACTTGAGACTTTTCAGGAACAAGAAAAACAAAATTGTGATTTAAATCTTCTTAAAGCAAAACAAAATTGTGATTTAAATCTTCTTAAAGCAAATTTTTTTATATTATTACAGGGTTTGTGAGCAGGAAAACCCAAAGCATCCAACTGCACAGTAACTTTCTTTACAAGCTATCTTGTTATTCTCTTAAAATTGCTATGCTAGCAACCCTGATGCAGGGATATCAGCAAGGGAACTTTCAAAAACTGAACCTTCCTTCAGCCTCTGTTTATTCGTCCCTCCTAACAGCAGCAATCACATCCATTCAAAATTGTTTCTGAAATCAAAGGCATGAAACACGCTGGAAAGAAATTAAGGAAGCGAAGAAACAAATAAAAATTTCACATCGATTTATATTGCATTTATATGCAATATAAAGGAACACAGAGAAGAAACATGGAGGTAAAAGGAATTCCATCCAACACAGGCACTGTTTACTGACAATATACAGCTTTATGAGCTTGTACCTTAAACACTGTACTTGGCTCTTCATTTAGGTTTACTCGGGTTACCACACGTCCGGAGTCTTCCTCCACATCAAAAATGCTGGCACTGTAGGGAACTGAACAACATCTACTTTGTACCGCACTCGACTTGCTGGTGTGCCCTGTAAGGCAAAAAGAAAGCAACTTGCAGGGGTTTGTACTTCTACACATCTCATGGAACGAGCAAAGGATTAAAATGCAACATTGGTAAACAGACCATCACCAACAAAACTTGCTGCTTGTCTTCCTCATAACTGGGTTGGTTACTGAGCATTCTCCCAAAATATGCTAGGGTGACATCTGAGAGGTTCAGTAAGAAAAATGAGTAGAGGTTTGGAAAGAAGATGGCTGAAAACCCCATCTACTTAAATACCAACAGAAGCAGTGGTTTGTTTCATAACTACTGCAATGTTTAAATAACAGAACCCAGACATGGCTTAAGATTGGTTACTACACATTTCAAAATTTTTTTAACATGTTACTAAAACTCCTTTAGAGTTCAAGTAAATACTCTCAAACCTCCAACACTTATTCCGCTTGTTCTGACAGTCACAGTGCCTCGTTGCTGAAGCTGGGAAGAGGTGTGTTACATTATTTGCTGAGAAGCCAGACTACAGATCTGCCCACAAGGCAGCCAGGCCTGTATGACATTCACACGCTTCTCTTGCAGAGGAACCAAAATTATAACAGCATCAGATTGCCTGGGCAAACACAGCAGCCTGAACGGACTATTTTTACACAGAAACCTAACAGCAGCATCTGAAGGTTCTACTTTTCACCAAAGCTGAGTGATGAACCACTAATACATTTTAAAACCATCACCTCTAAGATGTAAACCACAGAGATGCTAGGGCCTGAAGCACTTCCAAAAACTTTCCCATCACACTTGTGACATCAGAAAATAAAAAGGAGAATTCTTTTGCCATATCAGTGGTAACAGAGAAAGGAGTTTTGCAGATGGATTTTATGTATCCTCCCACTGTTCAAATGCTGTTTCAATGAGAAGGAACAAGCACAGACAGCCTATGCATGGGTCACAAACTGTCTGCATGCATAGGCACCCAAAAATATCCAATTAAAAGGGGAATTGGAAGAGGCATTTCCAGGGACTGCAACAGATTAATTTTTCAGACCAGTAGCTCAGCATTTTCTAACAGAAGGTTACTTACCTGCTTTAACTGTTTTAACGCTAACTGCCTAAATAGATAACATTTAATGTGAAGGATGAAGTTTTTTCAAGTATCCTTTAGATTTCACTGATCCCGTTCTGGCAGCCACCCTGCAGGGACCTTCCAAGGGTGAGGAGCAGCACCGCATATGCAAGCCTAAAAGGCAGCAGCTCCCACATCAGAGATACAGAAGGGCCCTGGCACTTTGCGCTGACTTGCCTGACACGTCAAGTCCCCGAAAGCAAAATGGGTGGCAATGCTTGTCCCTGGGATCTCCACAGTCCCACCACCCCCTGGTAGTACCCCAGGCTCTGCTGCAACAGCTGCTTTCCCATGTGGGCCTGGAGGAGCTTCTCCAGCAGCAGCACCCACCTAACATCAAAGCAGCAGACTTCTCTGGCAGGAATCACCCACACTCTTTTTGGATGAGATGAATTGTACCACACACTGGTTACAAAGAATGTCTGGGAAGCATTGAATTTTAACAGTTTATTCTCAGCACGTTCCCCTTCACTAGTATTGGTAGCAATCCACTGTTCTCCATGATTAAAAGGTGGCGTAGCAGCAGGTTACTAAAGCAGCAAAGACAGTACAAAAATAAACCAGGTACTAAAGAATTGTGAGGAAAAAAGAGCATCAAAGAAGGAGTTTAAAGCAAAGATGATTTTTTTTTGTTTTGTTTTTCTTTTTTTTTTTTACACAGTGATGTCTGAATAACTTTTTCAGCAGGCCAAAGTCTGTGTTCCCTGGATATGGAGACACCTGGGACATTTCACAAAATTCAAACCAGGTTATGTGCTAAATATGTTTGGGAGGAGATTCAGAGAGGCACTCAGAAACTCAGGTCCTATCATTGCCACTATCTCTGTTTCTAATGCCTGTGAGTCTAGACCTCAGATAAGGTTTTGATCTTCACACTGTATTCTAAATAACAAGAGACAAAATATCAGAGCCCACAGATTCATTAACAGCAAGTTGGTAATTTTCACCCGTATTCCAGAACAGGGTATAAAGCAGCTTTGTTGTTATTGAGAATGTATTCGATGGTACCACGTCAGGAACTAACAACAAGGAAAACAGGAAATTTACTTTTGTAAATGGCAACAAAAACAGCTGCAAAAGTGGTTTAAGTTCAATGAATCGTATCAACATCTTGTTGGTACAACAAAATTGCACCCGAGTGCTCAGTCAAAACAGGGTCTGAACGGAAGGCTTGAGTGTAATGGATTTAGTGCAGGTATTTCACATCATGCCAATGCACACTGCTGAGCTGTGTAACACGGTGCCAGGTTTTGCCACATTAACTCCTGATGAGTACTGGGACTATTCAATGAATAACTGCAACTTCAGTGTGAGATAAGTGACCCTTCAGTGAAGAATATTTGAAATAAAAATTATAAGTAGCTTGCAAGAATCAAACCAATGGTATCAATTTTCTAGCTGTTCCAAGAACCCTAATACCAAAGTCTAACTGTAAAAGACGACGACAGAGGACAAGGCAACCAGGCTACCTCAAAACATAAAACCCTGCACAGGTAACGCTTCGCACGTAAAGAGAAGCGAGATAGGGCTGGATGCAGCCAAGACACTCACAGAGTTTCTGGGGAGCCCTGCACGGCTGCTCCCCAGGATGACTTAAACGTTCAGGGGATGAGGCTGTTGCCTCTTTGAGCCCTCCAAGGAAATACAGCCCAGGAAGGGTTTATTAGGCATCACACAAGGCAGTGTCAGCACCTTTAATGACTGAGAACTTGGTCTGCCAGGCGTGTTTTGGTGTTTAGTGAAGTCATATATGAAAGACCACGTTAACAGTTGGAAGAACTTTTTGGAACTATGCACACACTAAGGAGTACAAATACTTGGGAACATGAGAAATTTCAGAGATCGTAGCACAACAGAGGTGATTACACAACTTGCCCCCTGGCATTCCCCAATTCAATAATTTTTCTTCAACATTGTAATTAAGAGGAAATTACCTGCTGAAATCCACTCTACTTGGTTTCAGAGTAATGGTCCTCATTTGCTTGGAAGACTTAAAAGCTATCATCATCATCATTAGACCTGCACACACCAGGTAATTTGTTATTAAATAAACAAAAATCTCATCAGGTTATTGTTCCTGACATGACTATCAAGTACACTTTTCTCCTGTCATTTCTGAAAATAACAAAACAGGGATTTATTTCTTATTTACTATATTTTGGCACCAATGTAATTAGAAAAATCTCCAGAGAGATTTCCCAGGGAAATCCCTTTGGAAGGAAGCATTAATAATTCCAGATATTAATCATCTTTCGCCACTGTTCTAAATTAATTTAAATGCGTTCCTATGTCTACAGCAAAACTCAGATATAGCAGATAATATTCTCGAATAAACCACAGACAAGGATTGTACTTGGCAAGAACCACGTTCCTGCTCTCAAACCAAAGTCTTCCTGAGAGTTCAGAGCTAATATGAAATGTAGATCTAAACCTCATGCAGTTTCAACCACGTCTCTTATTGCTAATTCCTCACATTTCCATTTGCTCTGGGAAAATGCCATTCATTTGTGACACACCATTTCACTTTCATTTGCAGTCTACTCATGAAGATCCCAGATGCACATCTGGTAAATGGCAGGGATTTTGCCCCTAGGTCCTACTATGGACCAGTGGCATAATGAACACAGACTTATTTACCCAGCCTCTTTGTACTCAATAGAACTTTAGGACCAAAGTCAGGAAACTTCTGAGAGTATTCTAGATAAAATGTGAAAACTGGTGAGGAGGTTAATAAACAACTTCCATCTGTAGGTTTCAAAGCGTGCCTGAATGATCTGCATTGTGAAGAGTTTGCCAAAGCCAATTTTGTAAAATCAATCCCATGGGGGAAAAATAAAAAAAAAGTGATGCTAATCCCCCAAATTCACAGGTGGCTGCACATGTTCTTTGCAACACGCTTAAAGTAAAGAAAGCATTTAAGATGGGGCACATCACACATTAGGCAATTGATTTTGGTGGGTCTTATACCAGCTATGGGTTGTAAACGGTGCACTCATGTATATTCACCATAAATGCCTTTATAAAACCCCTAAAATTTAAAGTATTAAAGTATTTTATTCTTTAGCATGTAACTCAACAAGAGGGGCTGAATTTTTGAATTGCTAAATCCAGAAATTCTGAATTATTAACTATAACAAGCTGAACAAAGAACGTGAACTTTTAAAGCCAGGAGATATACCTACGTTAAGAACCCACTGAGCTTCCAGCATGTTTCCCATATATAAATCTCCATCAGATCCCACAGATCATACTTTTTTGAAGATCAAGCCCTGGACTGTCTGAAAATGCTTTTATCCCAAATGAAATCTCTGTGAATTCTCTAATTATGCATCTGTTAGCATCTTACTTTTAGTGGGTGCCTTGTAAAACAATAAGGACAATTACTCTTGATTTGGCAAAAGGGCTCCATTGAACAAAAACCTTGCAAGATGTTATGAGAATGGATAAACCATTAAATTGGATGTTCTGAAGCTCTGGAAGCTGGCTGCTCGTTAAAATTACTGTCCTGCATCTGTTTCTATTGACATTTGAAATCAACAAAACCAGAATATGCAAGGGAATTGCCCATGGAAGAAATATTCCTGCTTTTACAGCGAGAAACCCTTCAAATGAAAGTGCTTATAGAGAAAAAGCAAACACCTCCAGTTATACCAGTCCTGGGAATATTCACCTTCTGCTAAACAAAGCAAGCATCTCTCAAAGATCTCATGTTGCTCTCCTTTCAAAATACTTGAAGGGTTAAGAGCTTTGAGAACATAGTCATAAATCATCTGGCATCTTTCATCACCATGCCACTTCAGTAAAGCCTAAACTGCTCACAATGTAGAAAACTTCTTCTCTCTGAGGACAATCTCAGGTGTCCTTGGGTAACACAGGGGTGTGCGAAGCCATCTGTACAGAGCTGCTGAACACCATCACAGGGAGCCCCTCTGCTAAGCTCAAATCCCTCCACATGCAACCGGCCTCATTTAAAACACAGTTTTGCAAACTTTGGTACGTAACAGGAAATAAACCAGGCTTAAAACAGTCTCTGAAGAGCTGATTAGGCCTGAAAAGCTTTTATTGCAGGTAAGGGAAAAAAAAAAACTAGCTTGACTTGTATTCTGGGTTGAGTTTCCTGTTGACAGGGGTATAGTGTACACTATGTGAGAAATGACAATAGAAAAAATTCAGGCATGGATACTTTAAATTAGGTTTTTATTAGACCTGCCTGGATAATCAGACATATTTTAAAGCCAAAATTATTTTCTTAATAAATAGTAGTTTCTTCTCCTGAACTGATAAAATAGATATGTAAGGAAAAAGTTCTTCACTATGAGGGTGGTGAGACACTGACAGAGGTTGCCCAGGGAAGCTGTGGATGCTCCATCCCTGGAAGTGTTCAAGGCCAGGCTGGAAGGGGCTTCGAGCAACCTGGTCTAGTGGGAGATGTCCCTGCCCATGGCAGGGGTTTGGAACAAGATGACCCTTAAGATCCTTTCCAGCCCAGACCTTTCTATGATTCTATGCATTAGTAGCATCCAAGTAAGATTCCACCAGTTTAAAAAAAAAAAAAAAAAACAAAACCACAAACACGGAACTAAATAATAGATGATGATAGCTAAGAATATCCTTTCCCTTTTAAACCTGTTTCTGGTGAACCCATATCAAACACCGTGACACTGTTTAATGTCAAAGTCAGCTCCAAATAAATACAGATTTGCCAGTAGCACAAAACATCTAAACAGGTTGGCTCAGTCAGAAAAAGAAACAAAGCCATTTAAGTCTCATAGTGTTCTCTATCTTTCTTTTCATTTTAAAAGTAAAGCTATCAGTTTGACATAAAATACCAACTTTCAAAAACTATTTTAAAAACTTTCCCCCATAGTTAGCTAACTTTTACAGCTACTATATTCACTAGATGCCTAAGGGTAGCTTCATTTTAGAGGTTTCATAAAAATCAAAGAAATGCAACAGCTGATTTTGAAGGACATTATCTCCATGCTGCTGCCACCCATGTTTCTGCCTGTTCTAATGATAGCAAACAGGATCCACACTCCGTGACTGTGATCTCTCTCTTATGCATGTGCACCAATTTCTCCACAAAAGTAAAAATGATCCCCACATCTTTCAAATATAAAACACTCAAAACCGTACAGAAGGAATCCATAGAAATACGTAAGGACAGCACAAGGAAGGAATCTGGGAGACAACAGCAGTTTTGTCAAGGTCTTTGTTCTGCCCTTCTCATACCACCTGGAGAGGGCTGCTAGTACCCCCATATGCAGCACCCAAGTGCATCCAGGGACAGCTCCTACGTTTATCTGTTCAAGTGACAGTGACAGAAGAGTTAGAAAAGGAGAGATTTCAGAAGGGTTTGTTTGTTTTTATTTTTAAATGAAAAAGTGAAATAACTTTGCATTAGGAAATGTTGATTCCACAGGATTAAGAGTTGTTACAGATACACATTAATCAGTTTCTGAACTATCCCGTTTCATCTGGTATCTTAGGGATATCTTATTCTTTAAAATTTAGACACATTAAATCCAGGGATTATAAAATGGAGTTTATACCAGAATGGGTAAATACTTTATCTAGACCAAAATATTTTGCTGTAAGGCAACAGATACTATTAAATAAAAGCTGCACAAAAAACCCAATTTAAAAACTTGATTTTCTAGCACCAAGGAACAATTATTTTTTTTCTTTCCATTCTCACTAACCCATTTATGTCAAAATTTCCATGGAATAGAAATTCATCTTCTTGCCCAGTTTCAGTGATCCTTAACATCCTTTTCTGTAGACTTTTCTCAAAGGGCAGTGTAATAAGCCTGTTAGGAGCAAATATGTACTGGAGCAAGGGGCAGAGACGGGTCCATAGGATTGTAACTAACGGACTTAATATTTCTACTGATTTCTACTGTGGCTATCAAAAAAATTACCAAATTTCAACAGTAATGCACAGCCAGCTTTCCCCACGCTCCACTGGCAGATCGCTCTGAAGCAACTCCACTTGTGCTACGGGCAGAGTGTTTCCTTTCAAACGACTTGCTGCTCACTGCTGAGGGTGAGAGCTCTCCAAGGGAAATGGTGTTTCCCACCTCCCTGGCTCCCGAGTCATTCCTAGGGAGAACAACAGAGAGTCTTCTCCAGCTAAACAGCATCTGCTGAACTCCCTGAACTACTGAATGTATTTCAGACTCATTTACATGCAGGCAAGGTTGAATAATTTGGTGGTAGTACTCCAGCAGTAGTTTGTTCAGGAAAAAACGCTAGTAAAATGAGCTAATACCTTTGTGCAGGCTTCTAATGTCACCCAGAAACTTTGCCCACTTTGATCTTACCTTCCCTTCTGTATTTGCCACATTACTACATCTAACATACAGAAAATAAGACATTCATGAAATGTGAGAGTAAAAGTCATTCACAGAGTAGAATCAAATACTTTAAAATAAATTTTAAAAATGTTTTCCAGCACACAGCTCTGGAACCTGAGCAACAAAGCCTTCTTTCCCCTGCAAATCTAAGGATCAAGACTAAGATGATGGTAGAAACCTAGGCCTGGTGTGCCCCAGAGTGAGTAGTGAATAAGGCCAGACCAAAACACTACAATTGCACGGAGACAAGAGGCAGCAGGAAGGAGAGTGTTGGTAGCTGTAATGGTTCAAGTCCAGAAAAGGATGAGGTGGTGTGGGCACCAGTCTGGTTAACTTTGCATGTCCCTTTTCTTCAAAGGTGCTGCAGCTTCTTACATTTATAGCAACTTCCTGGCTTGGAAGGCTTCCACATAGCTGCAAGCATACCTCAAGTCTGTCAGGATCTCTGGCCAGCTTCTTTCCTGGTAGTTAAGATATTTTACATGGAAACAGAAATAGAGGTTTGAATCCTTCAGTCAGTGGAGGGAGAGCAGCCTAGGCCTCTAACATCCCATGGAGGGACTTTTCCTAGCAGAAGGGTCTTAGGCTATGTATTTTTTAAGGCATCTCTAAAGCAAGACATGAGAAATTCCCACTTGCCTGTACTGATCAGTCCATTGCATACATGTGCTGCCTATTCTGCTTTTATTTAAGCAGATTTGTGATTAACACGTTGGCTGGTTGTGAACCTATTCTGATGTGCCTGTGTCCTATGGAATCACAGAACGGTGGGGGTTGGAATTGATCTCTGGAGATCATCCTATCCAACCCCCCTGCTCCAGCAGAGACACCCAGAGCAGGG
Source organism: Merops nubicus (assembly GCF_000691845.1). Classification (NCBI taxonomy): domain Eukaryota; kingdom Metazoa; phylum Chordata; class Aves; order Coraciiformes; family Meropidae; genus Merops; species Merops nubicus. The sequence continues at coordinate 238,763 of NW_008581958.1, forward strand.
CACCCAGGGTCCATATTCAGGTAGATTTGGAATCCTCCAGAGAAGACGACTCCACAGCCTCTCTTGGCAGCCTGCTCCAGGCTCTGGTACCCTTGTAGCGACAAAGTTTCTCCTCCTGTTGAGATGGAACCTCCTGGGTTCCAGTTTGTGCCTGTTGCTCCTTGTCCTGTCACTGGGCACCAATGAAAAGAGTCTGGCCCCATCTTCTTGAAACCTGCTCTTTAGATATTGTTAAGCAAGGAGCTGTACACACATATTTGGCTCCATTCTGCAAGCAGAGCACTCAAAATGAGCCACCAAAATCTCTAACACTCTCCTTCAAACTGTCCGAGACTAGCACACCTCTCTCCATTTCTTTTGTTTCCTGCCCGGATAATGTCTGTGTCCTCTGCTGCCACATTCCTTAAACATTCTGCAGCACTACTGATTGATAACTACCACTACTCACTACCTACTTGATGATACTGCTGTCTTCCACATACTTTAAACAGACAACAGGTGAGATCTTCAGCTTTTATAAGCTACCTTAAATGCCTCCAAGTTCAGTGATAACCCACCGATATGTGTCACCTGAAGGGCATTTACTTTCCTTTGTGTTTTAGGACTGCTTGCAAGGGGAGAGCAGGACCGTCCCTACAGAAACACTGCTTTAGCATCTCTGTCCTTGAGTGGTAAACAAATTACTATGTAGCATATTTAGCTAAGCTACAGCTGATTTGTGTCAAGGCACTGCCATCAGCTTTTAACGTGCATGGCACATTCTCTCTGAACTATCCTCCCTCAGGATTATTCTCCTTAATATGCCAAACACTAACAATTAAAAATTAAACCGGGCTGGCAGAACATCTTTGGCTTTCATTGTCCTCGGTGTATCATCTGGTCACTGATGTTCATCAACCTCTGATTACAAAAATTGATATTACCCTTCAGAATAGCTAACAAGTCAAAAATATGTGCCAAGTTCTGTCAATCAAGTGCTTCACCAGGGAACAGCGAGAAAAGCCAGTGGCAGAAATAAACTGTATCCCCAAACCAGGTGCACTTGGTTCCCATACTGCCCGTGCAGCAGGGCTGGCTGGAGAGCTGCGCAGCTCCCCACGACCCTGCGATGTCTCACACGGGACACGCACAGCAACGGCAACATCAAGGAAGCAACAGTTTTACAAAGTTGAGTTTTGCCTCCTCTTTGAGCTGCAGAACCGTACCAAAGACAGGCACGGCTTCCCTTCCTGCCTGTTCCTCTTACTCATTCATGCTGTGAAGTTGGATAAAGAACTCTGCAAAAATCTTCCTGACAGAAAGGAGCTGTACCATTGATCTGCCAGCTTCAGGAACAATCATTGTAAATGCAGCCTCTGCCCAGAACAACAAAGGACAGGCTGACATACAAAATGTATGAGTTACTGCTCTGTGAAACTCATAATAATCACCTTTGTTGTCGAGAGAGTTAGGTCACTTATGAGGGTTAAAGATTTTTCCCTCTTGGGTGCAGAGTATTAATAGAACCTTTTTGCTTACCGGAGGATCTTGATCCTCAGCTGAAATGGTCGTGATAACGGTGCCCTTGACTGCATCAGGAGCCACCATTCCCCTGTAGAGCTTTTTGCTAAATACTGGAGAGTAATCGTTCATATCCTGCAAAACATAATTAAGAGTTTAGTTCTGAAACTCAAACAAAATTACAGACATGCTCACAACCCTTTTTTTTTTTTCAAACTCCACTCAAACACTCCGTCCTCATCAGGAATCCTATTTGCCACTCAGCGTCTCTCCTGGCTCTCAATTCCATTACCAACACACAAAACCAGCACACGAGGGGAAGGTGCCCAAGTTGCTGAAAAAACATTCATGTGAGACAGATCAACAGAAGGAAATTCTGCAGCAAAGCACACAGCCTCACAAGTGAACAAAGGAGAGATCCCCACAACACCTGCTTCTCAAGCAGTGGGGCACAGCATGGCTGTGCTCATTTTCTAAAATGAATGAGCTGCTGTTGCTCCACAGTGTTTGCTACTTCTAGTATGCCACAAAGGAATGGAAACTAAATGGCTGATTAGTATCAATGCCCCACGAGAGCTTAAGATGGTGCTCTTCAGACTGCTGGGTACATTGTCAAAAAGAGTCTTCAAAGGCTTGAGGTAAGCCAAATTTGATGGATGTGGTAGCATGTGTATGCACATACGTGCACCTCCACACCTACCTATGTGTACATACATTCACGTGTCACTCCCTGCATGAAAGCTGTAACCTCATGGAGGCTGTGTGGATGGTGTGAGCTGCGCTGGTGTAGATGCAGCAGTCATGCCCCATGCAGCAGCAGCCTTGAGTGTTCAGAGGGCCAGCCACCATCATAGGTTATTAAGAAGGTCATCATTCAGACAGTTGTTAAGTTGCCACAAAATAATTATTAAAAAAAAAAATAATTAAATGTACATTTCTAAATCACAATGTTCATTCTACTAATAAAACTAATTTTTCCATTTTATTTTCTGTAGAGCCACTTCCCTAGTTTGAATCCTACTGAGAACAGATTATTTTTTGCATACTACTATTCCCATTGTTTTGTGCATATGGATAACATAGATTAAGTTTCCTGGTTTGTTTTTCATAGAACAGATCCAAAGCATCAGATGCCTTCAGCACACATGAGTAGCTTTACTAATCCACAAACAGAGAGCAGTTATTTTTCTTCCCTTGCAAGCAGACTGTGTGCCTGAGCTCAGGGGGGGGATAGAGGTGCCCCTATCTCTTCCACACAAATACAGCTACTCAAAGGCTATACAGTGATGTTTCTACCTGTTGTAACAGCTCTTCATGCTGCAAAGGCAATATGCCGATACTGGCTAGCACACAACCTTTTAAAACATTCACCCACATCTCATCAGAAGAAACAACAGTACAGTAAACATCTCTATTACCATTACAAAAAAAAAAAAAAATCAAGAAAGCCTGTTAGAAGTCCATGTAGTGAATGCCTGAAAAATTAATGTGCTTGGTTCAGTTGAAAGGTCTGCAACTCAAGTCTTTGAGGCATGGGAGATGCTTTTTCTCTGCTTTTCAGAATTTCAAAGAGACAACTGGATCATCAAAAAGTGACTACTAGGTAATTCCAACTAGGGAAGCATTCATAAGAAAACATTTTGGAAAAACACTCCAATTCAAACTGATTAACACTTTTGCATGGAATTACAGGCACTGAATCTTATAACTCCAATTTCTTGATCTCTTCACATGAAAATAAATTTACTGCACCTGAGAATTTAGTACCCAGGACAATTTTACATAAACAACCTTGCTTCTCATGACTCTTCAGAGTGACATTGTGCTTTTGCAATAAGCTGTCCTTTGTTCCCTTTGCTGCCAGAAACTCCACTCCAGAGCAATATATTGCTGTGGCAAAGAAACCACATCATACAACAATCCCACCCTGCAGGACCCCATGCACAGCCATTCTACCTCAAAGAAAAGACAGGGGTTTGCTTTACTTGAAGCAGACACAAGTTAGCTACGAATACAGACATCCTAGGCACGGAATATTAAAAACCATCTCCAGCACAATAGGAGAAATGTGATCCAACACAGGTCATACAACAGGGTGCATTGATGTGTTTGGAACCAGTTTGCTTGGTAGACCCCAAAGGTTTTTCCAGTGGGATACACAACCTTTTAAAAACAGCATACACACCTTCTGTGCTTAGATCTGGGGTAATGATTCAATACTATGCTTACAATAGGTCTGGGTTTAGTTTGGGGTTATTTTCAGCTTTTGCTTCCCACGATCAGGATGCTTAGCACCACCTCCTTGAAGCAGGTGAAGTTTCTGGAATAACCCAGACTTTTATCTGTATCTATTAATTTATTTTGAAGTCATTTCTCTGTGCACCTGCAAATCCACAGCCATATCCTGTGCTTTTTTCTTTGGTGTAGCAGCGAGAGATCCCACTCTGTTGTATGCTCACTGGGGGTGTGGGAACAATCACCGCGTGGTGGTTTTGTTATCTTTTGAATAGCTTTATGTGACCTCAGTGCCTGAAAATCTCAGACTTAAGGTATTGGGAAGCGTAATCCTGTCTAAAGATGATACACTACATCCTCCGCTACAGAAAATGACTAAGTCATCCTGCTTAACGCACTTATTTTTCAAGATATGTGGATCAGTGCAAAAAAAACCCAGAATACAAAGCAAAGGATAAAGTAGGACATGGAAAGCCTTCAGCCTCTCTGACTTACCTTTCCTCAAAGACAAGCTTTATGCAAGATCATGCCTCATAGACCTTGGCCGAGATGAGTGAACAGGCACCAAATGTTTCAGTCATAAACAGTCAGAACAGCTCCATGTGCTTTTCTTCCCACCTCACCTCTTCCAGAATCCTAATCCTAATTCCTGAATCCCACTCTGGGACATGGTTCAGTGATCACAGTAGTGTTGGGTTGATGGTTGGACTTGACTATCATAGAGGTCTTTTCCAACCTTAATGATTCTATGAGTCTAAAGCAGCCACTGTTTTTGTTTTGTTTTGTTTTGGTTTGGTTTTTTTTGTTTTGTTTTTTTTTTTATAGCAGAGTTCAAGCTTAAATATTTCCATTTTTAACAAAATAGAACTTCTCCACAAGAACCACCACAGGTCTCCTCATGACGCAGCTGCAGTAAGCGTGCTTCAGAGAGCAAGACTGTCCCTGCAGACAGGACACTGAGTCTCATGTACTCATGGCAAATGTTTTTGATTAATAACTGCTAGAAGCAGAATGGGGATTTTTATTCAGGCAGAAGATTTAACATACAAAACATATAGATGACACGGAAATGAGATTTTTTTTTTTTTTTTTGGTTGTAGCACTTGCTTTATTCTACTGAAAGTTTTGGTTCAGAAATGGTAGGAAGAAATGACTCTTCTGGGCAATTTCTGGTAGAATAAGTAGAGATTTTGTTAGAGTCAGGTTAGAGATATTCATTTGTTACCATCACCTTCAAATGGTATATTCAGTCTTTACACATTACGGGCATTTAAAGGTTATCAAAAAGGTTACAGAAAGAAATCATTTGTTTTCTGGCAAACAGCACCACCACCAAGGATGGAATACAGTCTAGAGCTGATTTTCTAAGAAGACAGAAAGAAAGCACACACTATTTTCTCAGAATAGCTCACGAGGTCATGGTCATGATCTGCCCCATCCCACACCCCAAAACCTGTGCCCCTGTAGTCAAGGTCCCAAATCCAATTTTCTTCATTGAAGTGGACTTAACAGTGAGTAGTGTTCAGCATTCCCTGACAGAGAGTTTTCAGGTTTACATCAGAGGGACTTTGGGCAAAATGGTAAAATTTAGAGAAAGTGCTGGGCTTCTGTTATTTCTGGAGACCAAAGACACAGACATGTTTTTGCAGAGCTAACTAACTGAACATTACTCCACACCAGGATGGTTTCTGCTTAAAAGCCCCTGAAACCTGACTTTGCACAGGTATGGATGCAGCATCTGAGTGCATTCCCCCACATGTTGGGAGAAGGGTAGTAACCTTCAGCAAAGTGGTGAAAAGAAGTAGTGTGATAATCTTTTAAATCTGGGGTACGATCCTACACACACTACTGCAGCCAAACTGCAGCACCTTACAACTGTTCATAGGTCATTGCTTCCGTCACATAGATCCAGCAGCCACATTTATGTATAAATACAGAACAGCCTTTGTGTCCCTGCTCATCTCACTGCAGATTTATTATATTTTTGTACAACTTTGTTTACAAAACAGAGTGAAAGTCAAAGCATAAAACTCCCAAAGCATTCCTCCTATCATAGATGCTCTTCATCTACCACTTTTTGTTCAGTATTGTTTCACATTACTCACACTGGGCAGCACATAAAAGCAGAACAGGACACATCCTTCCCTTGCACAAAGATTAAGAAACAAGCATGAAGAGAGCACAACATGGGGGAGATGCTCAAATATTACTACTGTTCTTGAGAATCCACATTAGTACTTTCAAAAGCAAACGAAGACACATTAAGAGATTTCTTGATGTCAGCTCATTTGCTCACTCGGATGTCACCCACAGCATGTGAACGATCTCACATCCTGACCAACTTCCTCACTCTCTGAATGAGACACGTCTCACTCACAAGATCTGAAGGATTGTTACTTAGAAAAAGGTTTGTAGGCAACAAGTATTGACCTGGCTGCAAAGATTATGAAAATGCTGAACAGAAACCTTGGTGAACTAAGATAGTCATCTAGGAATGGCAATGGGGAGAAACAAAGCGTGGAAGAGGAAAGGCATTAAAGAGGAAATCAATATGTAATTTAAAAATCATTAAGACAGTCAGTAGTTGTAATGCACTAATACTAAACTAGGTGTTCCCAGACAGGTGGTGACTGCTGCCATGGGAAGGCAAAGCACAACCAGAGCAGAAGAAAAATACCTGCAGTACAGCATTCCCAACTTAAAATTCACTTGTAAAGTTAAATGCACTTCAGAGACATTCCTGTACTTTTGATTAATGGGGACATCAAGAGATCTTTCATAGAATCATAGAATGATTTGGGTTGGAAGGGACCCTTAAAGGTCATCTAGTCCAACCCTGCCGCAAGCAGGGACATCTTCAGCTAGAGCAGGTTGCTCAGAGCTCCTTGAACCTTTCCAGGGATGGGGCATCTATTGTATCTTTGATGCTTGTACTCCGCTAAGTTAAGCATATAAGCGTTTAACTTCCGGGTGAAATAATCCCCCCTCTTCCTCCTCAGGAAACACAAAATGAGCCACAAAGCCTGGGAGGCCAACTGCACCAGGAGTTGCTATGGCAGTTCCAGGGTGTTTGGAAAATCCCGCCTGAAGGAAGGAGCGAGATACAGCAGGATTACAGCTCCTTCCTGCTGTATCTAACATCACTAGGAGTGACAGATTTGGCTGCTTTGAGTATTACTGCTACCCTAAAGACTTTCTAAAGAACAATCAATTTTTCTGAAATTGTGTTTTGGTAGAAATCTTGTTTTGTAATGGAAAAAACATAAAGAAGTTGATTTTTCACAAGCTATCACCACATAGACAGAAGCAACTCCAGGTGGCACTCCAACATATCGGACATACATTCACAGCCACATACATATATTTATGTACAATACCTAGATCTATCTCGGCCATAATCACAGGTGCAAATGCCCTTTTATCCTACAGAGGGAACCTTGTTTATTCACTGAACAAACTGCTGTCTCAAGCCTGCAGTGCACTAGCGGGCAGCCCTAACAAATGGGAGTGAAGCTTCTCTGCCCTCAGCACCCCCACAGCAACATCCCCTACCCTTCTTACCAAAACAAGGTTATACTTTTTTACATATAGTCATTTAGGGTCTGGGTTTTTTTTTTTTTTTTTTGCAGCTTATACAATCAGTCTGATTTTTTAAATTTGTGGGTTTTGTGACCTAATTATAATCAAGTGTTGATTATCGATTAAAATTGCTGTAATTCCTTAACAGAGAATTCCAATTTTTAATCTGCTGAACAGTTTCAGAAGGATAAATTCCTGTCAAAGACTACACAAAAAAAAAAAAAAAAAAATCACAGATTCTGTTGATTTCTCTAAACCACTAAGAGAATCACATGGTTTTTACCATTATCAGCAGAGTACATGTGTAAAGGTGCCTACCTGGGGAGCCTACATTACAAATTCAGCTTTGACCAAAGCTTCCCTTTCTTCTTGCCTCTCTCCTCAGCTACTAAGCAGAAAGCATTTTACCATAAAGATTTTAAAAATATGAGGAACTGTTTTACTCTTCTGTTTGCGACCTGTTGAAAAAAAGATCACTGTTTGTTAGCTTCTTAAATATTTTGTCTCTTGGTTTGTAAATACTTACATAAAGAGTTTGTAAGCACATCCACGTGGGTTTTCTACTGCTTTAGGACTGTGCTCTTTCATTATAAGGTTTCCAGTCAACTATATCTAAGTGGAAATCAACATTCCCTTGCTATAAAAACCATCCTCACTGAACAGCATCTGAGCTAATAAATGCATATTAGACATTTATGGCTCCTTTTGCAGTCTGCTGGCTTTTATGACAAGTGTAATAAAGATGAAAAAAATGTATTTTTAAAACGATCCCTCCTTCCACTAATGTTAAATGTACGTAACATAATCCCACAAAGGGTGAAAGAAGAAAGTTTTACTTCAAAGCGTATGTCACACACTGAAATTTTCAAACCTTCCCAATCTTTTTCTAGCACTACAGATACGTATCTCCAATTTTCTGCTGTCATTTTGTTTTGAACATCTGTCACTTAAGTCTAGGTGCACATTCCCAGAGCTGGTGGCTTCCCGTTGGAGCTGCCTCCAAGTATCCAATAATCCCCTGCTGTTTGAGGACTTCCAAGGGCACATTCAACATCCCTCTACCCCATACCCGTGGAAAATCTCTTCCCCAGAAAGGATTGGGGTGTTTTGGTAACCCTGTATTTGAAAATCATTATTCCTCCTGTGCATACTTTAATCATGGAAAGATATCATCAAACATCTTATTTAGAAAAAAAATCTAAGATATTTTATTATTAAATAAGCAGAATGAACCATAAGGCCACGAGGTATCACAGCCCTAAAAGGCATCCCTAGCCCATAATGGCCTGCACAAATCTCACCTAGATGCCCCAACATCCTGTCTCTGGGCCTGAGACCCCAGTTCAGCCCAGTCATGGCCCTCAGTCCTGCTCCAGTGATGCCACAGTATACCAGGCTCCAGCTCTGTTTCTGGTCCCATCCCCTTCTGCTCCTGTCTGGAGTCCCTGGACAACCCTGGGCCAGGTCTATGCCCTCACCATGTTCGGGGCTGTCGATGGAGCCTGTTGCTCTGCCCACCCGGCTCTGTCCCCACAGGGACTGTGCCCAGGCAGGGAGGGCACTGCCCACCTCAGGTCACCCTCTTTGACCCACCTTCAGGTCAGCCCTCCATGTGGAGCAGCCTTGCTCACACTAATCCCTCAGAATAATTTTCAATTTCTTCATCTGTTAACTACTGGTTCATGGAAAAAAAATGGAAAAGTGGGAAATGAAACCTCTGTAACAAGTACCCCCACACACCCAGAGATCTTTGACCTCTGCCACAAAGCCTTATTCTGCCATTCAAAACAACAGTTTTAGGGCTCAAGTGAGCGAGTGCCTCCATTTTGATGCAGCTATACTTTGCAATGGGTTCCTGAAGCTCTGCTTAGCTTTAAAGGGAAAACCAGGTGCAGGTTTATCCCTTGGCAGAAACCTCTCCAGCATGGCGCATATTGATGTCCACACAGGATGAGACCTTTGTTACCATCGTTATATTTCAGCTACAGCACCTGTAAGTGCCAGACTTTCTTACCAACCATTCCTCTGGTCCATGCTAACTGCTAATAGCCACCTAGCACCCCCAAATATTTCTGTAATTTCTCAATTTTTTCAAATCCTTATGTGATTATATTTCTATTATTAATCCTGGAAAGTTTCCAAAGCCCTTTCGAAATTATGCTAATCAACTTTATTCAGTATGGTACAAATGTAAAAATTAATATTAAATATTAAAATACAAATTTCATATGTTTTCACATAACATTGATCTTAAATGATGTGGCAGTCTAAAAATAAGTTTGAAAACTCTTCAGACTGGGACAAGATCTAGAAGTGGGCCTGTGTGAACCTCATGAGGTTCAACTAGGCCAACTGCAAGGTCCTGCACTGGAGTCAGGGCAACCCCCAGTATCAATACAGGCTGGAGGGTGAAGGGCTGGAGAGCAGCCCTATGAAGGACTTGGAGATGCTGGTGGGTGAAAAGCTGGACATGAGCTCTCAATGTGTGCTCACAGCCCAGAAGCCAATTGCAGCCTGAGCTGCACCTCCAGCAGTGTGGGCAGCACAGCATGGAGGGGGGGATCCTGCCCTTCTGCCCTGCTCTGGGGAGACCCCCCTGCAGTGCTGGGGCAGCTCTGGAGTCCTCAGCACAGCAGAGACAGGGACCTGCTGGAGCTGGGCCAGAGGAGCCCCAGCAGTGACCCGAGGGGGGAACCCCTCTGATGGGAGGCCATCAGGAGAGAGCTGAGCTTGTGCAGCCTGGATAAGAGAGGGCTCCAGGGAGACCTTCTTGTGGCCTTCCAGTACTGAAAGGGGCCTGTCAGAAAGCTGGGGAGGGATTTTTTAGTAGGGTCTGTTGTGACAGGACAAGGCTGATGGTCTTAAAGTAAATTAGGGCAGATGTAGATGAGATAGAAGGAAGAAATGTTTTACAGTGAAGGTGGGGAGCCACTGGCCCAGGTTGCCCAGAGAGGTGGTTGAAGCCATATCCCTTGCAGCTCAACATTCCAGGTGAGGTTGGATGGGGCTCTGAGCAACCTGCTCTAGTTGCAGATGGTCCCTGCTCCCTCCAGGTGGGTTGAACTAGATGATCTTTAAAGTCCCTTCCAACCCAAACCATTCTATGATTCCATGAAAGTCTCAGGATTTAGAGTCACAGACTCAGCACTGAAGCAACAGAAAACTTAGGCTGTGATTTCAAAACACTGTTCTCTCACAGGTAGTTTCATTTTCTGAAAGAAAACCAAAACGCTATATAATACCTTTACTAGAAGATTTTTTTTCCTCTTCCCTTAAAACTCTATCATACCACATACACAGTTACAGCAAACCACAACCACAGATACTTGCTATGCGCCAAGAGTTGACTGAGATACAGATAGGAGATTCATGCACGTGTGCAGATAGTACCTATTCTTTCACAAGGCAAATACTCATGCAAGCTGAAAGGATGCAACAGCATTCTCCAGGCCTTAATAACCACCAACACTCCCCTAAAGGACCACTAGTGACAGTTAATACATCATGTAGAACTAGGACAATAATCAGGATCTTAAGATTTCAGCAAGCTCTCATCCTTCAGCTAAAAGACTGGCATCATGAACTTAAGTGAGTGATTTGTTGTAATTTACCCAGATAATTCTGAGCACAGAGCAATTTATACTTCCTCATATATGTGATGGAAGTAATGGAGGAAAAAATAAATCATTTAACTCACTGATTCTTAGCATTCAAATGGTTTCTTTTACAAATGCAATAACAAGTTAATTTTATTATTGATAATGATACATGTGACAGAAAACCTACTGTGATTATTTCCACTTCAACTTCCATATGTAAACAACTGCCTTCACAGCTCTGACTCGTGAAAAGAGTCAGATGCTGCCGAGAGCAGCCGCTCTGAAGCCGGCCCGACGCGTGGCGGAGCAGCAGAGCTCCGTGTGCAGGGGGGTTCCCAAGCTGGGGGGACAAGCAGGCAGCGGAGCAGCCTCGCCAGAGCCAGCACCTCCCACAGGACAGGCAGGCAAGCTGTGGGCACTGCCAGAGGTACCACCCACCCCAGCACTGTACAAGCTGGCCCTGTGGTGAGTTAACCCTGGCTGAGCACCAGGTGCCCACCAAGCCACTCTATCACCCTCCCCTCTTCCTCTCCCTCCTCTGCAGAGAAAAATGGGGAAGCAAAATAAGATGATAGAGACAAAACCTCTTGTGAGTAAATATACAAAGGCAGTTTAATTAGAATGCAAAGCCAAGCAAGGCTTGAGTCAACTCATTGCATGGCACGATACAGAACCACCTAATTTCACCAGATGCTGGAGTATCAAGAAGTCCCTTCCCATTCTTTATTCTCTTGTCTTCTCATAAGAAACATATAACACCTTTAATGGTATCCTCCTTTGAGATTCACACATCTCACCAGTACATTCACCTTCCAAGATACACATCACAGTTTGCAGGCAAACCTTTCTTTGTGAGCCTCAGTTTTGATACTGTTGGTACCGTTTCAACTGGACATTGCCATTAAGCCCACCAAAGTAAGCCAGTACTTGAAAACTGCTCCTAGCTTTACCACAAGTATTTGAAATACCTTTGAGATTTATCTATCTACCACAGTGACTAATTTAGGACTGAGGTTAGAGAATCAATCAATGCTGAGCAACTCTGAGCAGCAAGTTCAAAATCTTTGTGATGATGTTGACAAGATAAAATGACAAACTGTATGAAGTGGTGCTTTGAATTTTGCCTGTAATTGGGTTCAGCGCTTCTTTACATGGAGCTCTTTGCAGCTATACAAAACAGAGGCATGTTAACGTGGTATAACTGCCTCTTTTTAATATTTAGTGCTCATCCAGCCCTAAACTAGCTCATAATATAAATTAAGGGATAATATTCATAGTGGAGTATATGAGGTAATAAATGACTAGTAGGTGATAAGCAGATAAATTGAGACTGAAAAAAATCTGTTTACTGTCATCATTGTCCAACACTGTTATTTCATTAATGCCACTAGGAAATAGATAAATAAGCTGTTATATTCTGGAGGCAACACATCTCTTTTTTCTTTTAACCTTCCTGTAAGTTATGTACTGCTGCTGAGCTGGACTGCTCTGTTATTCTTTAAAGGGAAAATGTTTTTCATTATGTGTTAGATAGGAAGGATTAATTTTGTGGATGTAAATTTATTGAAAAAAACAAGTTTTATTTGAGAAATGTTAGGAATTGGTGAGATGTGTTTGACCTTAATCGATTTACTCATGTCTTTTATCTTCCATGTATCCTTCATTATCTGTATAATTTCTGGCAGAACATTTTCATTATTATTGCAATTAAAACTCATCATGACATGAAATCCCACCATAATGAAGCACTGAGGCATCACACAGCTGCTTCTAACCCTCCCACCCGAGAAAAGCAAACAAATTCTATTTCTCCCTGTTCTGATTCCAGGTTTAGGTTGTCAGTGAAAGAAGGGAGCTTTCTTCTGTGAGCAGGTGGGAGCTCGGCACTGCTAGGGCAGCGTGACAGCCAAGATCATGCCATTGGCTTCCAACTGGAGTATGAATGGTCACCAGAATGGCATCTCTGATGACAGCAGTGCGTTTATTTGTCTTCATGGGTATAGTTAGTTTTATTAAATCTGCATCATTAATTTACTAAATCTGACCCATATAATCTTTGTAACAGTCCAGCAGGTTTAAGGCATGGGAGGAATTATATGAAATGCTTGGTTGGCAGTCTTGTAATTGCTAGAAACAGATAGCTCTGATTTTATTTATTCTTGCTGCTCTGTCACTCTGAATCATCAGCCAGACATAATGGCTTCATTACACTACATACTCTACTTGAAAAAAAAAAAAGGGCAAACCATTCGCAGACCACAGAAGGAGGAGAAAAAAGCAGTTACAACAAACAGGGAGGAGACAAAGTAATATAGAGATAATGCTGGTAATAATACTAAGAGGAGGACACAGCATAAAATACACAAGTCCCTCACAGGCCTCATGATACAAAAATACTTAGAGTATGTATTCAGGAACACATTCCTCATTTAACAGGGATATCAACTGGAAAACACTTAGTCCTGGCTCTGTTAAGATGCTCTATTACCATAGTAATCGTTTCCAAATGTGAAATCCTAATAAGCACAGTGTTTTACAGTGACGATTTCACTTCCTCCAGTACTGGGAAACACCTTTGTTGTGAGGAGACGCTTGTGTGTGCTCCAACACGTGCCACAAGCGCCCCGAGCAAACTCCTCCCAGACACTGAGTTCACGACCCCGAATCTCTGCTGTTCTCACGGGGACAGAAATTATGCCTTGACAGTGGCAAGCCACTGAAAAAATAGTATGCTGATTGTTTCTTGGAGTTGCTAATGTTTTTAGCCCTTAGACTATGTTTTCAAGACTGATAAAGTTTGCCATGTCTAGCCTGTATTATTACATCTAAGAAAAAAAACGAAAACAAAACCAAAACAAAAAAAAAAAAAAAAAAAAAAGGTTTGTGGAGTTGATTACAAACCAGAGTCATTAGTTATACTGGCTGAACACTAGTGCCCATGCCATCCCCAGAGAAGAGGACTCATTACTCCTTTCAGGTTAAGATGAAAGGTTGTGAAAGCAATGAGAGGACTCTGAGAACTGAGGAAAAAAAAGAGAAATCATAGCCTGTTTGAGGTGGTTTGCATCTTTTAGCAAAAAGAAATCAATGCCATCCGTGCTCTTCCTCCTCAGTAATACCAGAAAGGACGTACCATGTCATTAATTTACCTTTGGCTTTCTTCGGTGAGTGCCACGAGACACGTGCAATGCCAAGAGCCACCTGGCTGCAGCACAGGCCAATAATCTATTTCAGTCCTGACACGCACGTAACAGATCAAGTTGTTTTTTCTGCAGCGAGTTATTCTGCGATGCAATCTGCGTTTTGATCAAGTTCAGGGAAGGTTAATACAAACTATTTCCACTTTGTCATGCCAAAGGCTTAAAAGTGAGAGTCTAAAGAACATCACTGTGCATATCCACCCTCCTCCTTGCCAGAAAGATCAGTGTGATTATGGGTATGTGGCACAGCTGCTCACCTGGTTTTATACCACAGAAATCATGTATGACACCACCAGACGTTGCCCATAGTTGGTTAAACTATCACACAAACACTCACATAGTTGGTTTTCCTGTCACACAGGAAAGATTATAGCGCTTTAGGTGAAGAGCTGCACTGTGAGAAGTGACAAATGTTAATAGAACAGCATAATTCCAAAAAGACTTGGAGACCTCTGGAACAGAAATAAAGCTCTGAGGATTCTAGGGACTGAATCCTTAATGGTTACATGAATTCCCTGCTTGGACCCATTCGTGCCTTAACACTCGCTTCGGGTTTTCTCCGCTGCAATTTTGTGTTATTAAAGACTGCAAGCTGCACAACTGTTATGTCAGGGTCTACAACGTATCTACACTTGGTTCCTTTCCTATTTAGGGTCACAAACACCTTATTGAAATAATTACTCTAATACCATCTTCTAAATAAAGAGAAAGCACACTTACTACTAAGAGGAAACAGACACATCCATTTCCTGGTCCCAGAGCAAGAGCAAAAGAGAGGCTGAGTGGGAGGGAACAATTAAACCATTCCTTCTATTCCAGATATCTCTTGTGACCAAGGTTCTAAATTCCTCCCATCTGACATATAACTCTTTATCTGCCCAACAAAATATTAAGCGTGTTTTTTTTTCCCCAAGTCCCCCTCATTCTCTCAACTGCCACTCAAAAAACTACTGCTCTACCTGTCACTCAAGGCTGGAATCTAAGCATCACATTAATCCCACCAATATATAAAATACTCAGGTCTGTTCACTGATCTGTTGCAGAAGTCAGCCTGTGACTCAATATGACAATACTCAATTTCTTTGATTTATTTTCTTTCTCATTTAAAATATAAGCTGCTTGTCCTGACTTTCAAGACCTGTTCTGTCCTCAGCCTAACAACTTTTACTGCGGAAATTTCTGCTCCTGGCTCCTGCCCAGTATTCCAGCCTCTCACATACTGCTTTGACTAGATCTTTGACTGCTTTGACTAGAATTTTCTTATACTGAGGGTGATGAGACCCTGGCCCAGGTTGCTCAGAGGGGTGGTCGATGCCCTATCCCTGGAACCATTCCAGATGAGGTTGGATGGGGCTCTGAGAAACCTGCTCTAGTTGAAGCTGTTCCTGCTCAGTGCAGGGGAGTTGGACTAGATGGCCTTGAACGGTCCTTTCAACCCAAACCATTCTCTAATTCCATGATAGGTATCATCACGCTCCTTTCTTGTTGCTCATGCGTGGGAAAAGTTTGCAGGAAAAAGAAACCCTTTTTTTTTTTGACCCTTCTTAAGTTCCCTGTTCCCACATGACCTCCTTTGACAGTGCACGAGCTGCTGTTACACTAAGGCCACCAAGCTGAACCATATTGCTCTGCTGTACCCTGTCATGAACGAATTGAAGACAAACACACAATCATTGAGCCACATCAGCCCTGTGAGACAGACTACAGCTTTTGTCTGCGCATGGTCCTATTTGAAAACAAGTACCTTTACAAAAAGCCAACAAAGCCACCCAAACAGTTAATTCTTCCATAAACACCCTGTGCTGGGAAAAAGTTTCTTTTAGGAAAAAAATAGGCTTGAGCAAGTTCCTCCATTTAAGTGTAACAGAAAAGGCTGAGGGAGTAATGTCAAAAGCCACATTTTTTCTGCGATTGACTTGGAAACTGCTGGGGAAGAGTGCAAGCTATTAGGAAAGAAGTGACTTCCATCTCAGTCTGATAAATTTTGCAGAGACAGAAGCATTGTAGAAGGCTTATGTTGTCATCAAAACTAATAATGGGAGACATTTACTGGCCCTAAAATCATTCTGAGCTCAGTAGAGACTGACAAACAGTATTACTCACAATCATGTGGCAATTCACAGCATCTGCAGATACAAACTAAGCTGAACCCAAGACTGATTCATATATGCTAAACACTTTCTACAGACTCACATTTAGACTGAAGTTGTCAGATAGGAAGTTCATGATTGTGAGCTCTGCTTTTGTTCCTGCTACAATTTTTGCTTCTTAGCTAAAATACAAGTAATTAAACCCTCTTCTCTCCCACAGCTCACAGTTCTTCACTTTCAAGTCCACAAAAATGAAGCAACTGCACAAAAGGACTCGACTGACGGGCTCCGGAACTGCACCTTTCTAAATGCAAGGAGGCATGATTTAGAGCATCTAAAATACCCTCTCCTCTTGGACACAAGCACGTCAACCTAATTAAGAGGGGTAAGTGCTAATGTTTCAGCTACAAACGCTTTTCATTTGTGGATCAAACAGAATACCATTATCTCCACATTACTAGTGAGAGAACTGACACCCAGAGATGCTGCTGTCACTCACCGCCTACAATTCATTGTGCAAGAGCACTAAATAAGCCTGTTCCTTTGCAGCTCTGTATTTTCAAGCAGCAGAATGTGAACCATGGGATTTGGTGTGTCAGATCAGCACTCAATACATCTGAATGGCTCATAAAATTACCATTTATGAGAGCTTAAACTGAAACGTGACGGTGTCATTTTTTTGCAAACAATTCCATTATTTCAACCTTTCAGGGATTCTAAAGGACTAAATGTTTATATATGTGTCAGGTGTTCTTGTACTTCATAAATCTGTGATCCAAGATTTAACTACGCAACTGCATACTGCAAAGTAATTACAGCTGTTATAAAGCATACATTTGACAGAACAAGTTGCTGTCAGAAAGAGGCAGTAACTTCATCCAAGTGAAAAAAGCAGGAACGCAGACACAGTGCCACGGTGCTGTGGTGTTTCACTGGGGCAGCTGTAAGGGCTGATGAAGTATTTTACAACAAACAGGAGAGGACGCAATCAACTGGTAAGTTATTGCTCTTACCTTTACCCTCACTGTGACAGTAGCGAGGCCAGGAGGCATAGTGCCCTTGCTATCGAAGGCTTCCACAAGGAAGGTGAAGGTTGCTTCTGTGTCAGAGAATGATTCATAATCCAAGGACTTCAGAAGCGATAACTCGCCCGTGTACTTGTTGAGTGCAAAATACTGCAGCGCCTCCTGCGTCCGTATCCGATAGTTGACATCAGAGCCAAGGTCAACATCCTTTGCCTAGAGCATGCCAGCAGGAAAACAAAATTAAACCCAAACAAAATCCATTTCCACAAAAAAAAAATCCCTACTAGGTTTGAAGAACATAAAAAAGCATACTACTGTGGACAACTTCTGTTCCTTTATATTCTTTTAATAGTATTGGATGTACTTAATACCACTGCACGATGCGAGGAAGACAAATCCACTTAAGGTTATAAAATCCAGAGCTACCTGCCACAGGAAACGAACACCATGTTCTGGGCAAGAGTCACTGGAAGCTCAGTCTGTTCTTGTTCTCCTCCCTGGGCACCTGCGATATATCTGCCACTGCCAGGGAGAGGCTGCTGGACTAAGCAGGCCTTTGATCTTACCCTGTATGGCAGCACAGATGTTTTTACTTCATACCAATATTTAGATAACAAATATTAATTTTCATCAGGATAAGGAGCATTATGTGATTGCTTTAGCTGTAATTCGACATTAGATTCATTCGCAATCAAGTTCAGAGAAACCCATTCTTGCTGAAGTTGTCTCAGGGCAGATTCTTCTTATTAAAGGATGCCAACCACAACATCAGGAGGAGGACATGTGCACTACTTGCAGGCAGGGAGTCTCACCTGCCTTTAGAGATCTAGCTCGTCTTTGAACAATTAACTCTCGTTTGTCTGAGTATCGTTTACAGTCAATGAAGAAAAGACAACACGTCCAGGTGCCCACTTTACTCCCAGCTATCTTAGATAATATCTTGGTATTGGATAAATTGCTTCTGGAAGCAACTACTTATCTCCATTAACTGTAAAGTGAGGTTAGACATCTAGGTTTGATCTAAATGTCTAAATCAATTGAGATAAAGCTCTCTTTTCCCCCTAACATAAACAGGTAGAAGCACTATGATGAGCTTTTAAACACAAATCAAAAGCACTTTAAACTTGTAAAACAACATTCCAAGGAACGACAACAGCAGCCTAAGTTTGGTTGCTTGTTTTTTTTTTTTTATAATTGCTCGTTTCTGAATAAACCTCAGCTTCAAGGTATTTTTATGTACCTCTCTAAAGGTCCTGAATTTTTTCAGTCTGTTAAGTGTCATCACCTCCCCTACTCCACTTTGCAAGCTTTTACTGCAGTACCACTGGCAAGTTAAATAAGACCACGCCTAGTGCTGCAGAACATTGACAAAACATCTCCTTCACTCCATAACGCTTCCTCACCTCTATCTGCAGGAAGACAGTGCCTGGGGGCAGATTTTCTGGCACGTAGACAGTGTAGGAAGCATTAGTAAAAACAGGGCTGTTGTCATCAATATCCAGCACCTTGATTGCCAACGTGAGTGTTGAACGGCGGGGGTCTACAGCTCCATCTGTTGCTTCAACAATAAGTTCATAAAAATCCCTTACTTCTCTGTTCAGTTTCACCGCCGTATAAATGCTACCATTTGATGTGATTCGGAAAAGATCGTTGAAGTTTGCCAAACTGTAATGAACTTGACCATTAACACCAGCGTCTGGGTCTGTGGCCTACAAACACAAAACAAAGAGCCATGTTTTAATCCACATTTGAAATACAAGGGCCATACCTTCGTAGGAGTAACGAGGTAAGGGAGAGCAATACTCTACAGAGGACTAATGCTTTTGTGGCTGTTCAGCATTTCCTCCTTACAGCAGCTTGCCTCCCTCTAGTATTTTACTGAAGATAAAATATCCCACAGAAACAAATCCCTTCATCTGCACTGCCAGAAGGTAGGTTTACTGGATCCAGCTGGACTTCAGGACAAAATATACAACTGGTTGCTCAGCCCTGGACAAACACGCACTTAAACAGAAGACAAAGTAGATGCTTTTACAGTCAAGCCCTCAGTTGCTTCTAATGCTGAAGTATTTTTGGCACCCACTGGTGTCTGAGGCGCAGTTTTATTTTACACTGATTTGGGTATTTCATTGCTGCCTAAATCATTACAGAGTACCTCCTTCCATGAAAGATGGATATAGTCAGAAGATAGCTAAAATGGGCACATTAGTTAGAAAATTTCTTTTCACCCAACATGGTTGTCATATTTAGTGATATTTTAATTGCTGCTCTCTGAAGAACTACTTCATTCTCTATAGTTTGTTTATTACGTTCTCAGAACCAAATGTTATCACATTTCATCCTTACTCTTCTACGCTCAGAAGCAGCACATGACTGCCACAGAAAACTATTTAGATTTTATTCAGCTGCTATCTTTGTTCCCAAACTTCCCTATCAGCCAAATAATTCGTGCTATTACATAACTGCCCTTATAGGGATGGACAAAATTCGTGCTTTCCCTAGAGCTACCAAGTCTTCAATATAGTTTGAATGCTGACCTGTTATTTTTCCTACTCTTAATTAAATTATGGAATGATGAATAACATTATGTAAATTAAACAAAGGGCATTCTGCAGGCAAAGTTATTTTCAATTTTTTGACTTTATGAATGAGGGTACAGACATCTGGGAAGATCATAAGAGGTTTTCATGTTTGGTTATCAGAACAATTGTCAGGAAGTTTCCATGAACATTTAATTCCAGTGAAGGTACTTAATTGTAAGACTTTGAAATGAAACCATTTATCTTCCTAGAAATCAATTAAAAGTTATTTAAAATTGTTAATAAGAATATTTTCCCCATGCTTTCCCCCTGCATCAATGTGTTAAGCAGTAATGGCTACAACTTCATAATGACCAGTCTACAGACAACAGCTTTTAACTGACATCTTTCAACATATGGTTGAATTTGCTTAGTTGACAATCAATTCTATTTCCTTTGTAGAAATAACTGATTTGGGGCAGAAAGACCTCCTAGATGACATACTGGAAAACCATCAGAAAACTTGTTGGGGGAAGTTTCAAGTATCCAGTAACAGACTCTTAGTCCCACTGAAAGAAAAGCAAAGCCCAGGAAATGCAGAGGAAGTGGCAGAGCTTCTGGACAAGACACCAACAGCATTATTCACCTTCTTAAGATGTCATCTCCAACACATACGTGAGGTCAGTCATCCTGCTTAGCCTCTAATTTAAGCCAAAGCCATATTAGAGCAATTAAATTGATACTAAACAACCAAACAAAAAGCCACAAAAATCTCTACAAGTAATCTGGAATACTACTACTGTTTGAAACGAGAATAAACCAGGTAGCATTCTTTTTAAAGAGGAATTTGGAAGCATGTTGCTGAATAGACAAACTTGTTTTTTCAGAAAGTAAATTAAATTACTGTCAAATATATGGCAGGCTTTGCAATTTGGTTTCTAAAAACATGACAATGTATGTTAGAAACTCAATTGTGTACATTCTTGGTCATAAACATCTTTTCTGTGTTCTGCAGGACTGATCTGTTTCCACATGGAGTAGCAGACGAATAATTAGTTTAACTGGCTTTAATAATCATAGTTACAGTACCACCATAACACTGGTGAGAAGTCAGCCAGAGACACATGAAGACAAGCATTAACTGTGCATTTTCACATATCCCAGTCTGTGCTTCCACAGTAGAGAGCCAATTTAAATTTCAGAAGGATGCTCTGACTGAACCCTCAAAGAGAAGTTTGCTGCACTCTGTCTACTAAAATTTCTACCATATGGATTCTCCAATTATCTATTAGATTAAAAAAATCAGCTTTTCTCTACGCTTCTTCCTCTGTCTTTGGTGTCACACCAGAGATGACTACTGTCTACTTATCAAAACCACTATCCCATTGCTCTGGCAGTGCTTCGTGCTGGTCATCTTGGATGAACACCATGCAGAAGCACAGATGATGAGAATGGCAAAGCTGAGAAGCTACAAGAAGCTCTACTGTCCAACCTACCTCTAGGTGGCTTATGTGACCCTGAGCGACTTGGAAAGTCCAGAATGTCATGCATTGTTGTACCAAATTGCATTAACAGTTTAAGATCTCCATTAATTAGCATTTTAATGACCACAGCAAGTCACAAGCTTGTCTCAGTATAAACCAAGTTTGGTGGTCCTGGGTTTATGACATTCCAGGCTCTGTCTGAGCTTCTGCACAGAGACAACTCAGGTATGAATCCAAGCTTCAGAGTACCTGCTTACAGGTCTATGCTCCTCAAGCTGAGCCACAGCACACTACAAATTCAGCTCAAGAACCTCTCCCTGATGTTCTGACTCTGCCATCTGCTCCTGACGTTTCTAGTCAGTGCTCTCTCCAGTTGCTCCCAACATCCATCTGCTAGGAGGAATGAAGGGACGTTAGCTCAGAGGGCTCTCCAGCAACTAGCTCCCTTGTCTGTTTTCAGTCCTAACAACAAAATGCAAATCAGAGATACTACTTTTCTCTGGGCTACACCAATGTTCTTAATATTTTCTTCTAATAGGTAAGGTCCATTAGGAGTAAAAAAGATCAAGGCAAATGTCATGCACAGAGCTGGCCAAATTTCTTTCTCTACCCTACAGTGCAGGCTCTGTCTCAGCGTGGCCTCAAACCCCGACGCATCTGATCTTGCGTGTATGTGTAGGAGCTGTGCAGGACACATTTCTCCTCCCTACAATAAGCTACAGCTGCCAAAGCTGAGGGCAGCACACACATTAATGCACATTTCCAAAGACAATCACTCACTCTCCCCCTGCCACAGAGGGATGTCAAGACCAGACAACTGCAGAAAGAACGTACTCATTGCTGCCCTGTTTTCTGTTGGAAGACCTTTTCTGTTGCATCCAGCCTTAATTCAAGTCCTCCTTCCCCTCACCCCTATCGTCATCAAAGGGAAGTATCCGTTCCAGTGCCTGTAAAGGCAGAGTCAGGTAAGAAGCAAGGGAGCAAAGGAGCTGGAGGCACTTGTAGCCATCACACAAGCACTGCAGCAACACCTGAGTTCTCACCCATCATCATACTGTCCCCAAGACCTCCCAACACATCTTGCTGTTTCAGCACTTGCAATCACATGCAACACACTTGGTAAATATGGACAGGATATGACACTGGGTTTGCTGTTCTGGTTAAAAGAAGAAGAATTCGGAACCACCCCTCTGCATGCTCAGAAGGTTTCCTCTGGTTTTTCCTCTGCTCTTACTGGAACGGGTTCCAACAGCCCGACAAGCAAATTTACTATGCCAGTGTTACACAGCTGGAGAGCTCATAAATTCACTTAAGTTGCTGCGGCCTAACCGAAAGGGATCTTGTCAGGACAGAGGAGCCTGTTTTACATAGGTCTACCATAACTTATTTCCTTTAAACTCAGGGCATCTGCGAGAGTATAAATCAAACCTGAAAGAGAAAAGCAGCAAAACAATCCCTTGCTGACTGGCTCCTCTCACTGATGCGACAAGAGATGCAGAAAGATGAGATGCATGTTTCTACCTCTCCCATCTCCTTGTGTTTATTCAGAATTAGGAAAAACATGTTCCTCTCAAGAGTGGCTGCTGTTACTCTAGTAGAATAACATGTGAATATACATAGAATACCACATAGAATAATGTGGTCCTCAGACCCACATGACTACTCTCATTTCCACCTCTCCTGAGGCTAAGTTACAAAGTACTGCATGATAAAACAAACCTGGAAACCTATGAAAAGAAATTAATCATTATTTTTTTTTTTCCCCAAAAAAATACATCCCACACTTACTGGAGATACCATAAAGGTGACAGCCTTTATCTGTTGAGCTAAGTTTAAATTTGCATTACCAACTATGCCTCAATGCTACCATGAAATCCTCATGAATATAAACTAACAGTGTTCCAGAGTAACAAATTACGTTCCTCCATCTCAAACAGCTTGAAAACACAATTCTGGGAGATCTGAATTACCAAAATATCTCTTGAAGGATCATTAACTCTGAAATATAATGACAAGTGCTTAAATGTCAGCAATATTAATTACATCATTATCATTCTTTTCAAAAGAAACTGCCTGCTAATACCCACAACTCTTGCTCACAATGAGTAACAAGACTGAGGCAGGTTAATTGAGGATTTATGCTCAGACGGCTGGGGCTGGAAAACAGCAGAATAAGGCAGGGTGGTGTTATTCATTCTTGCCTATAAAGCAGAGGCAAATGTGACAGGTATCCCCTCATTAAAGCTGCAAGTTGAAACGCTTCTTAGGGACCACTTTGCTACCATCCCAATGTCTTCCAGAGTAAATTTTCCTTCAGGTCTTCTTCAGGGACAGAAGTCGCTCATGATCCCAACCCACCCTAATAACAGTTCCTGATCTCCATACAGCCTCTCCAGCATTCCAGCAAATGCCACAGCTCGAGGGAGGGATAGAAATTGTGCTTGAGGACACAGAGGGTGCTGATGGTGGGAGCTGGGTTACCGGGATGAAAACATTATTTTTTAAAAAAATTATTATTGAGTTTAATGAGTTTAATTTTTTATTATTATGGGTTTAGAAGATTCCCAAGCCCCTCAGTTATGTCAAATAGCAAAACAAGTGTGGGTGGGAGTGCTAAATCAGATTTTGTACTTATTTTTCAGGTAGATTTGAGCACTTGTTTGTGCTCACAGGGCAAAATGAAAAGTAAGAGGCCACAGATATTTAAAACATTTCTGACCTCTTGGTATTTTATTTCAAAATATTTTAAGGAGAAAATCAGTGACCCATAAAAGCTTGGAATTTTCCTTCTTCCCTAGATTTCATAAAGGCTCTTCCTCTCTTTCATTTCTTTTTTTCCTTCTTTTACATGGTCTGTTGTTTCCCTAATTCATTCACTACATGCTTCAAGCAAAGGAAAAGATTAGAAGGTACCAACAGTTTTAAAAGGTTTCTGTCAGCCAGGTTCAAAACAATGCCAAAAGAAGTAAGGAAACAGGGAGATACTTTGTCCTCCCAGTGTTGTCAACAGTTTGGCACACGATTTCCTTTTGCTTCACGTAGCTAGATTAATAAGTCACAGTCCTGAACATACATGACACCACTGTATGCCCATTACAGACAGTTATATTACAGATACTTGCAGCCCCAAAACCTACAAGGGTTCATTTCTGCAGAACTTCCTATAAAACTGACATTTAAATTACATTATTCATGTAAAAGAGAAAAAAAAAACAACCTATTTTACAGACTTGTAGGATTAAAGGACTGCAGGTTTTGTACAAGTTTCAGATAAGAAATAATATAATGCTTCTGCTCTGTGCTCCTTTTCAGCCAGAAGTAGACACAGGGCTTGTTAACTTGATTCTGCTACTTCATTTCTAACACGTCACAGAACTTAAGCAGAACTTAACACTACACTGCAAGAAGAGACAGAGGCCTAGTTACAACGTGTGGTAAATCTGAAATGTTCCAGATTACTGGCCTGCAGAAAATGACTTGATGAAGAAAGATGATATAAGAATATAAAATGAAACAGGACGTTGTAATACCAGGGGGCAAATGCAATGATCAGTCACTGGCCAGGACAGAGCTGGGTGTAAAAAAAACAAAAAGGCAAAAATGAAACACAGGGGCATCATTCGCACAGGGGCATCATTCTCAAATTTTTGAGGCATCTCCTCAAAAGTCGAGAGAACTGACTAATGCCTTACACACACACTTTTGATAAACACTACAGGTTTTGTGTACATCCCCCAAGAACTTCTCAAAAGAAAAAGTATTTTATTGAACAACCAAATAATCATATCAGTTTAGTGTTTTTTTTTTTTTTTTTTTTTTTTTTTTTCATAACTATACTTAGAGTAATTTGTTAGGTCAAAGGTAACACATCATCAATTTTTAACTACTGACATATTTTAGCCATTATACAAGATGGGAAAACCTTTGATAATTACTTTCATAGCCAATGCTAATTCCAATGCATCTGCAAGGTTAGTTTGGAAACCAATTAAACATGACCCTAAGTAAAACTACACAGTAAGAACAGTTAAAATGTTACAAGCAAAAATAAATTAAAATAAAGGAAAATTGGAAATCTCATGGATGCAAACACATGATTTCATGACTGGTGAACCTGCTGCAAAAGGTAATTGCATTGTAACACTTGAAAATAGACAGGCTTTCTTCAGCCTGGCACACAACCAAATCCTACATTTAGAGACTTGCACTGCCTGGTGCTTTTATGATGAGCATCTTCTTTGGCAATGATATGATCAAGCAATTCTGAGATTAAACCCATGAATACACATACTAGCAAAAACAAAACACAAACCTTTCTAAATCACAGATGAGATACATTATTTAAAATTTCCACATTTAGCTGGGCTCCCAAACATTTTGCTAATATGTTAATCCATTTTAAAGCCATTTTTGTTTTTTTCTGTAGACTGCTGGCTCTCCTCATAAGCCCACCTAATTAGAGAACATTAGAATTAGAATCCAAGGTGGAATGTAACAGCCAACATTTGGTTTTGAAACTATTTATCTTGCCAGTCAGACTCTTGAAACACCCTCGGTTGCATTCTAGTGACACTGTTCTCTTGTTCAGAGATGAATACTTAAAGGAAATTAGTTTTCTTGTATCTATTAGAGATAAAAGCCACAAAGTCTGCACATTAGAAAAAAGACACCTGACATGTATCACAAGAAAACTCTCCAACTTCTTCTACCAGGCAGTTTTCAAAAAAGGAATCACTGATCTAGACAGTTCTTCAAGTCACAGAAGATCTGTGATGATAAGATGAGGGACTGTAGTCAAAAGTTAGCAGGACCAATATAAACCATTCTAATTGGTAAGCTCAGGCAAACCATCATTTCTTATCCCCGTGACAGAAATCTGAACAGCCAAATCTAAACAAACAGAATCAGCCATCAAAATACTAAATGGACATGTATTTGAGACGTGAACCTACTGATGCAGAAGATTTATTATGGCAGTGGGCTGAAACAGATAAACCACGCCGGGTTGCAAGGTGTCAGGCAGACAAAAATAAGTATTCCTTCCATACAAAAATCCCTGGAGTCTCAACCATCAACTGCTGTGAACATGAAAATGGTTGAAATGCTTCTCAGATAACAAGCATCAAAATTTCCACTGCATTAAAGCACAAATGTTATCACTCTGAAGACAAAGATGTAAATTAATGCAGAAATATAATACTGGAAATAGGAAAGACAAGAGCACCACTTCTGATATTCATTTAGTTTGAAAAGTTATCCCATTTATCATGTCAGAGATGGTGAGGCGCCTTTCAAACCTATGTGAGCTGTGTGAGGCTGCAGCTGCACACTGCCCAACACCCTCCAGGAATTACATAGCCCCTCGGGGTGTCAGCAGAAAGAGGCCACTCCTGCCTAGCACTGCTGGGCTAAGGCGGAAATCTGCAACCACATCAATTTCTTCTCATGCCACGGGTTTGGACTTGAAACATCTTTCTTTCACAAGGCTGAAGGAATTTGTTTGTTAACAAACAGGTAAAAATCCAACTGGAACCACACTGGATGGTGGAATTGACTTCAGCAGCACAATTTCATTTCATTTCATTTCTTCTCACCATCTAAGTAGAGATGCAACCTTTGATAATTATTGTGAGAGCTAATTATAAAATCTGAGAGACTATAAGGGGAAAGAAAGATAAAGATTAAGTACATAGTGGCCACTCTTCATAGAACTTAGCATTTTTTGTATCTCTCATTCTTCTTACATAACCTCTTCTAGGTCAAAAAGAAGATACACCACAAGAGGTGTCAATCTGAGGAAAGCATGTAGCATAAAAGCCATGGAGAAGTGGTGCTGAGAGACATGGTTTAGTGGAGACCTGGCAGTGCTGGGTCAGTGGCTGGACTGGATGATCTTAAAGGTCTCTTCCAACCAAAACAGTTTTAAGATTCTATGATATTATTTAGCTCAAACCAAAAGCAAACCCCTGCACCTCCTCTGCACCCAACTCTAAAAGTAGTGCTCAGCTAAGTTGACACGAGCCTGCTGTGTCACACACACCAGGAAGATTAAAGGCAGGCTCTGTGGCGGCAGCAACTCAGAGAAGCTACAGTTCTTCCAACCTGATTGGGTATTAGGAGCTGACAAAACTGATACAGGCTGGGCAAGAAGCAAGAATTAAAGCACTTATGACAGGATATGACCATATCTGCACCCTGTTGGAAAAGGTCTTGTCTAACACAAAACTATGGAAGTCTTTATGTCACCAGCATCTCTATGAGGAGATGGAACTCAAGGGAAATGGTGCTGAAAGCCTATAACTTAGCAAAAATATATTTCGCCGGGGGTTTTAAACCCGCTGGTTTTGCCCGGGAAGAAAACCCCCCCAGCGGGACCCCCGTGTGACCTCCAGGGTGGTCGTCAGCGAAGAGGAGGGCAGTGGCGAGTAAAGGAAGGATAGGCAACGATCGCTTTCTTCCAAAATAAAAGGTTTTAATAACATGAAAATAACAAACAAAACCACCTGAGGCAGGCACTGAAACAGCACCCACCCCAGGGGAGAAGCGAAAGAGCATGTGGCCTTGGGGCCAGGGGTTTTTAACAGGTTGGTAGGTGGGTTTACAAAGGCATTGTCCTGTAAGGATACCTGGATGGGTTACCTACAGGTCAGGGGTCCAGTGGGTGTTAGGGGATTGGTCTTGTGGTGGCTAAGCCAACCACAACCTGGGAAAGGTGGAAAATTCTGGATGTGTGCCCCTGTCTGGGGACAAAGAGGCATCAGAAACCTCTGTCTCCAGGAGGCACACTGCAACAAAAGCCTTCCTAAAGGCCTCTGCAACCTACCACGCAGAGAACTTTCTTAATAAGCTTCCAAGGAAATTATGCCATGAAGGTCCTATCAAAATGACTTTGTGATGACCCAAGTTAGAGAAATGAGCACAAATAGAAGCTCAAAAACAAAAATTGAAGAGCTATTTTGCACTGGAAAGATGCACCTTGTTCCTACTGGTACCAAGACAGCAATAGTCACACCACTAACCAGTAACAGAGGTATTAGTGATACAGATGCACACATCTGAACCAAATACAGAAGTTTGAATTTTCTCTGGTCCTGGCCTATCTGCCATGCTATGATTCTCCAGTTTTAGACTGATTAAATTTTATGGAGTCTGACTTTCAAATCCTAGCTGCTCATGTTATTTTTATCTGTATTAGACAAAATTAAAATATGTTGTTGGGTGCTGTACTACGCAGTGAGCAGTAGCCATGGGCTCATTCTGCGTATCTGAGAGGAAAGGCTGAGAGCCCTGGGGCCACTGAGCCTGGAGAAGAAAAGACTGAGAGGGGATCTGATGAATGCTGATCAAGAGTAAAAGGGGGGGGGGGCAACAGGATGGGGCCAGACTCTTGTCAGTGGTGCCCAGCAACAGGACAAAGGGCAACAGGCACCAACTGGAACCCAGGAGGTTCCACCTGAACAGAAGGAAAAAAATCTTTCCTGTGTGGGTGGCCCAAGCCTGGTGCAGGCTGCCCAGAGAGGTTGTGGAGCCTCCTCTGCAGAGATTCCAAACCCACCTGGATGTGATCCTTGGCAACCTGCTCTGTGTGACCCTGCTGGAGCAGGGGAGGTTGGATGAGTTGATCTCCAGAGGTCCCTTCCAACCCCTACCATGCTGGAATTCTGTGATTTATTTCAGAGGCTGCAATTTTACCCTTCCCCGAAAGCTTAATTCATTTTCTGCACAGACTCTCCCCTTCTGCCAATAGATCTCCCTTTTTTTCTGGCCTTGCCCTTTTTTGACCACCTCTAATTTTACTACAACTTGTCTAAAGTTACAGGAGATCTGAGAATTTAATTTCAGAAGCGGGTATTTTTAATACAGGTAAAGTGTCATCTGCAGTGCAGGCTGCAGGAAATCACACCCCATGCTATGAGCCTTCACACAGAAAACATGACAACAGTGATTTAGGTAAAGCCAGATTTTTTTCTGGACTTTTTACAACAAAATCTTGTCAGGTAATACCTCATCAGTCTTTGAAGCAGCTTTCCTGTATACGGCAACACAGAGTCACGTTGTTGTAAGGGATCCCCAGAGGTCACTTAGTGCAATGCAACAAGCCCTACCAACATCTGTGAAATTTAACCTGGCCTTTAAATCCTGAGAGTCGCATGGTTTGCCACCTTATGAATTCAGATAAGAGAGAATTCACTGATAGCCACTTTTGAATGCTAATGAAATGGAATTATGTTGCCATTTACCTAACAGGGCTTTTGATCTGTGACTACTTGCTTCTTTACACAACACATTTAAAATACTTCTACAACATTAAAGGAAAATGTCTGGAATCAGTAGTCTGGTGGCATATGGGCTGTCTCAGTCCCACTTGTCTTACAATTTTGCCTTGCTTTGTTCTGTAGTGGATAGGCTATTGGATATATAACACAGGTATGAATTTACATTAATAATGTAAATAAAAAATTCAAATATTTCCATTATTCAGTACAATCAAAGAAGTTCTCCAAAGCCCACTTTTCTGGTACGTAGAATAGCTTCATCCTGAAGAACAACTTTCTTTAAGCACTTCTTTCCTCATTTAAAAAAAAAGAAGCAGACGACAGAGGTAGTATCCAACACTGTCTGCAGACCAATTTCATCATTGGAGCTTTTTTATACTTTCTCCATTTTAGGGAAGATCTAAGGTCCAGTGATACTTGAACATCCGATTAGGGGTTGGTTTGTCCACTGCCATGTAACTATTTAACTGTATCTTCCTTCTCATTTCCTTTCATGTCGCTATCTCCCCTTGATACCAACACATTCACACTGGAGATTTCAACCAGTGCTCATCAGTGACACTAAAATATGCCAACAATAAAGAAATGATGGGTGCGTGCAGAAGGATCTGGGTAAATATAAAAAAAGAGATGAATAAAAACTTCAGCTGAATGATTTGTTTCTTCTCCTGGGCCCCATCAGGTCAACAGCTTCTGATTTAACCACAGACTGCATTTTTAAAGTCTGTAACAAAGTACTTGGTACTGTCTTTTGCTGAACAAGGATGTGAACCTGTCTGCAGGTCTTGCAGTCGATATATTGATCCTCACCTAAATTTCATTCCACTTTTTTACCTCCTGTGCACGTGGTATTGATAAATAGCACACAATACAGCACAAATCACTCAAGATGCCCTGTCTTCAGCAGAACCTCAGCTGTTGCAGACTGCAATAGGCAATAAGGTGCCTGAATTTCATTTTCAAGTTTCCCATTTGAAGCTTTTTTTTTTTCCTGTTGGTCCTTTGTAGAGAACTTCATGCAGCAATTCTCCTCCTGTCTTGCTGGGCGATCCCCGTGATCAGACATGAAAGAACAGCAGGGAATCTAATACACCTCCAACTGCCCCAATTTAGACAACACTGTGTAAAATAAAAGGGATTTGAAATACATCCGCTACACTTGCAGCCTTATCCTTTCTAGCTTTTGCTCTTCTGATCTTCAGTACGCTCCTCAAATCCCCACAGGCAGCAGCTCTCCTGCACCAGTGCCTTCAGGAACTCCAGCTGGCAGACAAAGAGCCATCAGTGGTGACAGCACTTCAGAATGCCACTGCTGCCTCCCTGCCCCTAACACGCCCTCCCCTTTTTGACAGATCATCTTTCATGGCCCTTGTCCTGCGTCTCCTTGTGAAACAAATTCCCAAATGATACCTAAGCCCCCATGGGAATCCCTTTTTAAGCCAAACTTTCCCACTCAAAACAAAGTAGAGTGCAGAAATCTCACATCTCTGGCAGGAGTGCTTTGCAGGAGTGTTTGACCTGATTGTTTCATACCCCCAATTCCTTCTAACCTTACCTGTACGAGGGGACAGGGAACTGAAGGAGAGTGGGAACACGATTCATCACTTATTTAGAACAGATGAGCAGGCAAGAGACATGAAGTTACATGGTCTCAGGAGACAAAAGAAAAAGTCCACATAGAAAGTCAAGAATAGTAAGAACACTTAAATAGCTGTTCAGGTTATCTAGACTATTTCTAACATTTTAATATAAACTTGTTCTGGCTTTGCCTTTCTGCTTACTGACATCATAGAATATATTACCAGATTTATTGGCATTACTATGGTATCAACTGGCAATTGAAAAAACCCAAATAAAAATAACAATAATAATAGTAGCTGCTGTTAAAAATCAACCCATATAATAATTGATTTTGGTGCATATTATGTGAACAAAACCAATGGACTTCACTATAAAATGCATTCAAATAGTAAGTGGATTAGAAACAAAATCGGTTTGGTTAGGAGGGGCCTCTGGAGGTTGTTTGGTCAATCCTTCAGCATCTAGGTCATTGCTCATATCTTACTTCCTAAAGCAGCACAGAACTTTATCATCTTTTACTGTGGATAGCACCTTCCTCCCCCAGGCTGACACTGAGCTCAGGCAGCTGATGATCCTGACACCAAACCTTTACCAACAAAAAAACCCGAGGCGTCAAAGTAGTTGAGGCCCTTTTCCATTGCCTTCATCACCAGGTGCTCTGTCTCAATGAGCAGCACAGCCCACATCTTCTTGGGCCTTAAGATAAAAACTACTCTTGCTCTGTTTTTCCCCATGCCAAACAGAAAGCAAAAGGGAAAGGGACGCCAAAAAACTTGGTGGGTTGTTTGTTTTTGTTTTTGTTTTTGTTTTTTTTTCCTTTTAAAAATCATCTGTATCACTGCTTACTTTGGTGGATTTCAGGTTTCTGTTTGAAGTGAATATACTAAAAGACATTCTGAAAAGCAGGCTTTCCAGTCAGCAGCTTAATTCTTGGTACTGAAAACATATAACACAATAAGGTCTACTTTCTTTCACCAGGCTATTTTCATCTAAAATAGGCCTTTATATTTCAACCACATTACAGCTTCTGCACAAAATGCATTCCCACAGAAACCTATCCCATAACCTACCATGGTTCTAATGTATCATGACGCACAACACCGCCACAAAAGCTATTTCAGTCTTTAACAAAGACTATCCTCAAACACCATAGCTACACCTAAATGTTCATCATCATTTCAATAACTTCACTGAAGCCAGTAAAACCAAAAAAAATTCCAAGTGCCTAAATCACTCTTTTCTACATTATCTCTTTGCATTTGTGAATATGAAACAATAGAAACCACATGAAGTGGTTTGGCTATAACGAGAAAGCTTTTTCCATCCAGAGACTGGGAATTAGGACTAGTAATAACCACAACAATAAATGATATAACCACTTTGTCATCTCACAACTAGCAATAAGCTATCACAAGCCTTCACTATTTTCATTACAACACAACTTAGAAATCAGACTAATTGATAAGACCAAGAGGTTCTGTTGCAGTAACTTCTTTCTTTTTATAGTTCCATCTAAGCTAAAAATAGACCAAATCCAGTGTTTGAAAAGACTATTGCACCTTGAGGGGACCCAGCAAAACACAGAATGGATTTTAAAGATACTTGGTAGTGATTGGAAATATCGTGTCTGTACGTTTTAGGATGCAAAACAAAAAACTGACCACGTAAGATGGAACACAGTGACAAAACCCAAAGCATTAAGTTACTGATTTACGGAAACAGATTTGATTGCAGAGATTCTAACTTCTGTACATCCAAGACATCAAAACAGCCTTTGATGTGGCTGATATTTCAGTCTAGTGTAATAAAATTAAGCTTTAGGAAATCTGTAATCTTCATCCATGATGACAATGTTATTTCCCTGGAAAATCCCACCTAAGCATCAACAGCTTCAGAGCAGCACCCACCTTTACTGATACCAGGTTACAGAGCATGAGCATATGTAGAACCACTTCAGTCTAAATGTAAATGAAACAGTACTCAAGAAGCCTAAAAAACCTAAAGTTTAACTTGAACAAAAGCGAACTCCATAAGTAAAGAAATGAAGGAAACACAAACCTATCCCAAAAAAATCATTTTTTTTCAGTTTATAAATACCAGAAAACAACTACAGTTCACTGAAAAAGAACACTAATGAGAAAGATGACAGACAAGAAACACTGATGGTGTCTTACTGAATAACACAAATTTGGAAAGAAACATGGTTATTGTGGTTATATGCTACTGAAAACGTTCTACTCTTCCCAAAGTTACTGCTAATACAGCAGATAAGGAGCTCACATTTTCTGTCGGTATGGCTGCTACTGGAAAGAAAGGCATATTTTTCATCTAAATTCCTGAAAAACAACATTCTTCCAAATACACATTACATCCAGCCTTGGTGCTAACTCAACACTGAAGGAAAGATGATACATTGTGTTCAACTGCTAGTTAAAGAAACCCACCCTATTCATACTTTCTTCTTTCACCTGATGTTAGGAAAAACTGACACTGCCCAAAAAAGTGATGTATGCTTCATGTGACTGAATCTGCATTCAGTAGCCACGAAGACCCGTACCTGTTATAAAAACTGAGGTAACTTCAAAGCCCTGACATTAACAATACCCCAAGCACCATCTATTTTTATGGCAGGTAATCAATTATTTCGGTCAACAGTTTAACCATTTTTCCCCTTAATGCCCTTAAAGTTTTATATGCGCATGACAATTTTATGTAGGTATGCCACTTGTTCAGTACGCTAGAAAAATATTTTTAAAGAAATCAGTAAGAGTATAAAAATGTGGTGACAGTGTTGTAACACTGTAGGTCTGTTACAAACAAGCTTTCACAGTGGCATGTCTTCAAAAACAGTTTTGAAATGTACTATTTTTAAAACATACAGAAAAAGAAAATCAATTCCATATTTTAAAACCCAAAAGACAACTTTGTTAACATAAATGAATCTGACAACAGACACTTTGCATGTAAAACTTAAGACATTTTAATGTGCATTTGTCTATAGAACAAATTATTTTCTGCTCTTTCCCAATAGTCTGGACAGTTTAGGGAATAAAATAATCAACTGAACTCTGCACAATTAATAACTTACCCTTACTTGACCAACAAAAGCATTGGCTTCTTCTTCCTGTACAGACAGGTTTTTAGGTAGAAACATATCAAAAACTGGTCCGTTGTCATTGACATCCGTCACCACTATGTTAACAGTAGCAGTTGAGGTCTGGGGAGGAAGATAACATTATGAACAAATTATCTTTATTGAATATCTTTCATTTTGCAGATGACAACCGATCAGCAAATTTACTGCTACTTATTAGACCCACCCAGTCCAAAGTCGCAGGCAAAGAGATTATAAATTTTTTCTGCATGTTTTTGTGAATCACAAATCATTACTCATTTGAAGAGTTGATCTTTAACTTCCTTCTCTTACAAGACAGAAATGGCTAGAGAATGAATATTGTATTAGAAATGCACAAAGGACATCAGGTATCTTTTTCCTCACACAGTATTTTAAGGCTTTTCCATTCTGAGTGCAGAAAAAAGCTAGAAGTATGAGAAACTGCCAGAGCTATACATTTGGAAAGAAATTACTGATATTAGTAATCAAAATAAGCTCCTGAGATGATCAGTCAGCCTATTAGCTGGCACAATCATGCTACCACCATGTTTCTCCACAGTGAGCTCAGCAATCTGTGTCATCATTCACCCGTGTCATGGTGACATGCTATTAAGCATCTGCACATCAACTCTAACAGTACAATTAACTATATTTAATACACGTAAAATTTCAACAAAATACATCTCTGCTCCCTACTGGATTTTCTATCCAAATCAAAGCAATCAGCTTTGCCGATCTTCACAGCCTGAGTCAGATCCTTTTTCACTGGTTCTATATACCAAGTCTTTCAGATACAGTACAACGCATGATTGTATTTAATACATTACTGTAATTAACATATTAGGATATTTTAAATCAATTCCTGTGATGAAACATGTCCAGAGAAGGGCAATGAAGTTGAGGCAGGATCTAGAGCCCTAGTCTTGTGAGGAGTGGTTGAGGGACCTGGGTATGTTGATCCTGGAGAAAAGGAGGCTCAGAGGAGACCTTCTGGCTCTTGACAACTCCCTGACAGGAGGCTGGAGCCAGGTGGAGGTTGGTCTCTTCTCCCAGAGAAATAGGGATAGGACAAGAGCAGATGGCCTCAAGTTGCACCAGGGGAGATTTAGGTTGGACATGAGGAAAAGTGTCTTCCCTGCAAGGGTTGTCAGGGCCTGGCCCAGGCTGCCCAGGGCAGTGGTGGTGTCCCTGGAGGAGTTTCAAAGCTGTGGAGAAGTGGTGCTGAGGGCCATGGTTTAGTGGTGCCCTGGCCATGCTGGGATAACAGCTGACTTGATGATCCTAAAGATCTCCTCCAAACTAAGGGACCATAAATTCAAAAAATGCTGACACCTTTGCCATCAGAGATATATTTAGTGAATAAATTCAAATCCAGCACAGCAGCAAATACCACTGAGAAGTGTAGCTTCAAGTTTATTGCAGCTTAAGATCATAACAGAAACAGACACATCAGCTAACAGTAACCACTTCATGTAGTTAGTTATTTCAGAATACTTCTAAGCATTGACATCTCTTACCTTTCCTGTTTCTCAAGTTTAACAGTGTTGCATTGAGGTGAAATAGCTCAGTTTGAGCCTCATGAATTCACACACTGTGGCAAGAAGAACAAAAAAGACAAGAGCAACAAAAACACGTCCCTGTTTTATACCTTATAAATATAACTCTGGAAAAGCCAAGGCTAACGTGTGAGTTTCTGTGGCCTGTGACTTCCTTCAGTTCATGTGAAAAGAAATTAAAATCACATCTCATTCTATAAATACTGCCTGTTGGACAGGTATAGTAAGGGAGAAGCGTGAAGCTTGAGGCTGATGCTGCAGACTGCTAAGGCTGGTTTTCCAGAGGCTGGTTTGTGCTGCTCCCCAGTGAGAGCATCCTGTCTGCAATAGCATCTGTGCTGCTGGGAAGTGCAGTGTAAAATCCAGCACAGTGCATTAAACCAGCTCTCCTGTGCCACATCCAGATACCTTCTGATCCTCAACTACTCCCCACCAGGCTACGCCAAGGGACATCTACCCAGCGTTACGGTCACAGCAGATGGAACCCCTGAATAAGTCCCTTACTTTAGGCACAACACTTACCCACCTGCTCAGAAGTGGCACCTCACAGGTTTCACAGAGAAACCTGTCACCATGCTCCCTTAAAAAAAAAAAAAAAAAAAAAAAAAAACAACAAAAAAGAAGTCTGAATGTACACCCACACCTTCTTCTGGCGCAGCACCTGCTAGGTAACAAACCTGGAGCTGCTTTACATCCCCATAGGTCCCTCCAGCAACCACCTGCAGCAGATGCAGACTATAATTTAGTTTTTATTAAGGGTCAAGCTCTTTACATCTGCCACATGGGAAAAGCACTTACAAAGGACAACGACTGTACTCACTATCTTAGAGCACTTGGTCATGCTGTCACTGCTGTGCTGCCAGTTCCATTTGATAACTTACTCTCTGCAGGAGAGATCCTCTAACAGGTCAATCTCCTTCACCTTTCAAACCTTCAGAGTTGGCAAGGGGCCCAGACACTGGTGTTGGAGTTGGCTGCCTCTTGTAGCTAGAAACGTAGCTGGTGAGCTTGCACAGTGCCCCACATCTTCGCTGAGGTGCTGCCTGCACTAGGCAGGCCTCCTCAGCAGCCCTGCTTGATATCAGCACAGCAGAGAGCAGATCCCAACAGACGCCGGTGGCATAAATAATTCCATGCACAACACAGCTCTTGCAGAGTGACAGGCTTTCTGCAGTTTTTGTACAGAGCCACTTGCAGAAGACTGATCAGATCCATAGTAAGCACTGTACAATAACTACTTAATACTTCAAAAGTAACTAATAAAGAAGGTTTTGAAATAAACCATCAAAAAGGCTGGCTTCTTGTATTTGCTTATGCTCAGTTATTTGCTAATTGTTTCTGAAACTGCCATTCCCCTATTCAATTTATATAAGGGAAAATGTACTTTGCAATTTATGCCTTATTGTCAACACAAAACACACTCCAGGATGTTTGCTCTGATGTGCAACACGCACTGAATGTAAATCAATCTTCTGAAGCTAACTTGATTCCACAGAATACAGGGTAATAAAAATTCCTAGACTTAATAAGCTGAGAGAAATATGGCATAAAAAACATTGGCTTAAGAGAGTAATTCTCATTTTGAAAATAATTCTTTTCCATTCAAGAGAAGCTTAATGTGATGTGTGTGATAATCTGTAGTGTGTTTCTTCTGATGACGCTGAACCAACCCACAGCAGCTCTCAGAAGAGCCACCAACACACACCTGACTTTGAGGCTGGTAACTTCTGGACCAAATGCTCCAACTAAAGCTCCTCTTGGAAATTACTTACAAGTCTGACTTCTGTACAGAAGACAATGGTGGGCAAGGGTCACATTTACTTCAGATAAACACAGCAACGTGTTAGGAGGAACTCTCATGAACTCTTCTCCTAAATGACAGTGTTTTTCTAAACCCAGCTCAAAACCATCTCTCAGGCATCCTACCTTACCTGCCAGCCAACATGGACACACAGGATAGTGTGTGTCCAGTTACCCAGAGATACCCAGTCTCAAGTTGTACTTAAACTTTCATTTACAAATTAAAAAGAACTATTTTTTTTCAAATGAATATTATTTTACTGAGATGCCAAACAGGAAAATTATTTTATAAATAAGCTTTCTGCTCTTCCTAAACTTACAAGGGTAGTAAAATATGATCCTGTAATAAGACCAACATTTCAAATAACCCTCATTTTTTTATTAGTCACAACTAGACACATCAAAAGTGGATAAATTCAGTGGCAAGATCACCAAAAGGAGTATTCAAAACAAAGTCTGGGTTAGCAGCAATGCCCCCGAGTTCTCTTCCTTTAAATCAGTGGCAACAAACTCTGAGACCACGAAAGAATATGGGAACACTCAAAACTCTTCCTATTTCAGCTGAATACAGGGAACACTTCTTATCTCACTGATGGAGCAATGTCAACCTTTGACATAAAATTGTACTCTTTTGGCTACCTTTATTTCCTTGAGATACTTGGAGAAGAAGTTGTGCCATTAATGTCAGAAACTGAAATAATCAAAGACCATTACATAGTATCAACATTTTAATATCCCCATTAGATGGCTCCAAAGATTTGCTTCAGCTCTCTGCAAGCCACAGCTGAAGACCAATGTGTTGAAATTGCCTTTATTAGACAGCAAGAATAAATTACTGTGGCTCATTCAGAACTGCAGCATGGAGCTATATGGGTAAGATCACAATCATCTGTGAATAATGTAGAAAGTCACTAGAAACATAAAGATCACACTGACTAAGCAGTCGTTGCCTAGAAGTGATGTTCAGGGCTAGCCATAAGCTATGGTCACTGTGTTTTGTATGAAAGTCTGTTTTCTATACTGTTAGGGAACTCCACAATTTCTTGCTAAGCTTTTCAACTGCAGGGAGCAGTGGCTGCCTGAGCTTGCTCCCCCTGTCACATAAACCCCATTTCATGTTCTACCTCACTAGCTTAAATTCTTCTGCCCAGGAAACCTCCAGCACAGACAGAGATGGGGTGCTGCTTTTTAAAGACAAGTGCTCATTGGGTGCCCATTTACTTCTGCCAAGTCAACTTTCTTGTCTTGTTAGGAGGGGAAAGAAAAAAAAAAAAAAGAGCTGCAGTGGACACCTCATAGCCTTGAGATTCAAAACAAGACTGAATTACTCCTCGTTCCCCAGTTCTCATGCATCAAGTGTTTTAACATGTATCTGGAACCTATGTCCCAGCTCCCTACAATATTACAGTCCTCTGTTTGGCTCTACTCTTGTACCACTGCACAATGACCTGCATAAGGCAGAGTAAAATTCAGTCAATGCTTAGAAACACCAGCAGCATGAGGCAGATTTTTCCTTGCAAAGTTTGTGGAAAATGAACAGAGAAGAAGATGATGTTTGAAGAAAAGATGTTTGAAGAGAATCAGTTGCAGCCAGAATGTTTTTATTTACCCCTCTGATTGTATACATGCTGTTTTGGCCATAACATACTTCAGAATGAAAGCTAAGCATTTCACAACTTTCTTGAGGAACTATGAAAAGCTGCTGTGTTTTACTACTACTTTTTATCCTAAAAGAGACAATAAAACAACACTTGTTCATGAAACAGAGCTGCTGTTTTGCTAAAGCTCTTGACGTATGTTTAATCACCACGGAAAGTCTTTAACCAAACTTCAGAGGTTCCCCAAATTGATGAGAGAGACCCGTAGTTCACAACTGGTTTTGTCTATCAACCACACAGAGACTCCTCATGCAAATACCAAGGTAATAAAGGAAGGAAAAAAAACCTGCCTTGGCTTTGTTTAAATCTAGGCATTTCTACAAAAGATTTGTCAAGTGTGGTTTGGAAAGGAGTGTTGAGGTTATCACTGGAAGTCCACACAGGGAAAATAAAAGCACTGCCTCACATCCGGCATTTTCTATTTACTACTGAAGCAAACCGTGTTTACTTTTCTTTTAGAATAAGCCTAAGTCAAGCAAAAGATCAACAGCTGCAATTTATAGCTGTCTTAGGGACACTAAAATAGTTCTTATGTATATAATTCCTCCCAAAGCAATAAATGTAACATTTACATCACCTCCACAAATATCTTTTGTCCTAAGTATGCCAGGCCCTGATAAATGTTATGGATGATAAATTATAGGAAATTTCACTTCTGACTTATTTTATTTGTACCCTGCCATTTAAATTGAAGTTGGGAATTGATGAGAGCATTCTATGCCTTGGAGAAGAAACATTCCTAGCTCTGATGTTGAGCAATTTTATTCATTCAGACAAACTCTATCATCTCTAGTTGCAACTAGTTTACAAATAATACAATCTGAAGCAAAGCCCAACGCCTTACTTGATTGAAAAAGAAACTGTAAACAATGCTTCTGATCTGCATATCAGGACTTACCTCTAGTCAATTCAAGAAAACTACAGTTAAACTATGACATCCAAAATAACAGCTGTTCTTTACCAAGCAGGGGAAACAGCTGCTCAGATCTGGAGATACTGGCAGCAGTGGGGACCAGCACAAGATAAACATGAAGAATGTACCAGCTAAAGTGCCGTGTTGTCCAAGGTCAGTGCTCCAGGAGAGCAGCAGCCTGAAGAGTGGCGTTGGTAATGGGAATCTAATGATGACTGGCAAAGGAAGAGGACAGCAAAGCAACAAAGCTGAAGAAGGTGATGGGTAAACACGTACAATGGGTTATGGTCTTGGTCGCTAACTGTTCTGAATGCACAGAAGCTGCATAAACCACAGCAAACAATGTCCACCAGACCAAGGGGATGGGGGGACATGTTACTGTTTTCCAGTGTGTTCCTATCAGCTCAGGTGTTTTCAGAGCTTGTCTCCTTGCAGTGTAGGGCATGAAAACCTTAGAAGTGGTATCTACTGACCCTCTACACCTCTCCAAGTTATAAAGAATGTTATAAAGAAAGTTATAAAGCCAGCTAGACTGCAAAGAAATTCAGGAAAGAGAACAGACTGAGGCTGAAGGGAAAGACAAGGCTGGAGTCAATAATTACACTAGTGAAAAGAGATCAGAAAAAGCCTGGTGAGGAGATAGAGAAAAGCCATCAAACACACAGAAGAAATTCTCAAAGTAAACCCCCGGAAACTGAAACCTTGCATGTCCAGCAAGAAAATATAAAAGATGAGACCTTCTGTGGGAAAGGAAGAGCAAAGCATTACACTCAAGAAACGTGCCTGACAAACGTGCAGGACTGGCAGGGGGGGGGGCTCCACGC
>NW_008581958.1:279730-288701 GCF_000691845.1 Merops nubicus
TGCTTGTGGAATGGAAAAGGCATTCCTCTCCTGTCCAAGCAGCTGAAAA
The DNA here is from genome assembly GCF_000691845.1 of Merops nubicus. NCBI lineage: Eukaryota > Metazoa > Chordata > Aves > Coraciiformes > Meropidae > Merops > Merops nubicus. Next base: position 279,780 of record NW_008581958.1, read on the forward strand.
GCACCTCAGTATCACAGGAAGGAAACATTAGCTGTTCCTACAGGACGAACCAGTCCATAGCTCATACCCCAAGCTATACAGCTCAGGTGAAGCAACTGAAAATTAGAGCATACTGTGCACTACCCATCACCTACCAGAGTTTGAGGGTAATGTACAAAGTAGGTGTCTCTGTTTAGCCTGTATCTGGGGCTAAACTCCAGCAGTTTCTCTATCACTCCATGACCCCTCCACAGCAGTAAGGGGGGACTGGGAAAAGGGGAGAAGACCCGTGGATTGAAATTAAAACAAATTCAACAAAACAGAGAAACCAACACCAGTACAAAGAAAAGAAAGTTACACTCAGCCCAGCAAACATACAGTGGTCACAAGCAGGAAAGCAGTCCTCAGGAGCAGGAAGAGGAGCAGGATCAGGAGATCTCATTCTCAGTAAACTTCCCCCTTTATACTGAGCATGACCTTTCTAGGATGTAATATACTTGGAGCCAGCTCAGGTCAGCTGCCCTGGCTGACTCCAAACTGCTAACAGCCTGCAGATCACAGCTGGCCTATGGTTCTGTCCCAGCCAACCAGGACAGCAGGCTACATTTGTTACACAACCTGGCAGAGACAAAACTGTGGGAACACGTCTAAACTAAAAGCTCAGGATTCACAAATGGATAAATCTGTGGCACCCCTACCAAAGTCTCTAGATCCTAAACCAGAGAACTTCAAACCAGGTGAGGAACACAGGCTGCCAGAGCCGTCAGTGCAATTCTAGCCTGCTTGCACCAGTGATCTCCTTACCAGTAGAACTGGAGACTCCAGTACTGCAATAAAAGAGCAGAGGTTTGTGCTACCCTGCAAGATCTGTCTGAAGGGTGTGCTCAGCCACAGGCGGCCTCTGGACCAGGAGCTTCTTCATGTGTCTGCTCCTGAGCTCTCTAATTTGCATGTACAATGCTGGCTGGAAAACAGTCTGCCCAGCTTATGTCTGCCAGTCCAAGCAGAACTCATGACCGTGGTATTTACTGTCATGACTGTGGTATTAGTGAATATACACAACAGCATAATGCAGGCGCAGTGTTACATGATACGTTACTGTTACTATGAACTCAGATATATTTTGACATAGTTCTACTTACACTTATTTTGGGATACAAAATGCTTTGATAATCCTCGGTGCAGAACTGTTTCTCACCTTAAAATAATTATTTTTTTCTTTCAAATTGGAATTGCAGTTTGCCCAAAATCTTTCACTGAAGACTGTGGTCAATCTGTTTCTTTCTGAGGACCACTTAAATCACCCCTTCCCTATCTGCACCCAAAATTGAAGCCTTTATGGGGAGTATTATCCATGCAATGCAAGCAGAGTAGTTGCACAAATACTGGAAGTTTGAGAATCTCATAAGGCTTGCCCTAATAAAAGAGCTGATGCCCGGAGAAAAGCCTGTTCTCACAGAGGGGGAAACCTGGCTCAGCAAATTCTTCTCATGCAAACTGGAATTTACAGATCAGCTGGGATTTTTGAGGCTTTCTCAAACAAAGTATACAACTTGACAGGAAAATAGTAATAGTCTTTCTCTTTCATTACAGTCTGTATTATTGAACAGAAAATAATTTGAAGGAGGAAGTACAACATCATTTATCTGTTTATACTGTTCCTTTTCATATATTTAAGGACTATTCCCATCGCACCAACAGATGAAAATAAATGTGCTACACTAAGGTGGTATTAGAGTTTCACAGTATGAACAGATTCCATCAATTACTTTTTTTTTTCCCTAATCTTGTTTTACTGATTACAAAAAAGGTTGGTACAGTAGAAGCCCTTTTCAATACAAGCCTTTCTGTGCAGAAAATCTCTGTTCAGTGAACATTTACTGACAGAGGCGTGGATGCTTTACTCTTGGTAGATAATGGAACTGATGTGGAGCAGATACAGGTAATATTTACAGGAGTAACAGAAATTTACTGTAATTAATTAATTCTCTCTATGCTATTCAAGTAGTAAATCTTTGCCTAAATTACCTTGATTTAGTGCTGCCTGTTTGCTCTGAGGAAGGCAATTAATTCAAATGTCATGGGAGATAGATGCTCTAAATTATTAACGATCTTGTAAGATGACTGAAGTCTAACTTACATGATGAAACACAAGGCACTGCAATAAGGCTACTTATGGTTCAATCAGTGGATGGACACCCTCTTGGCATGCTGGTCTGCTCTGATCAAGAATGAGACTGTGAGGAGGAACATGGCATGGTATCTGTGCCTACACAAAGCCCACTGGTGTGCCTCAAGCCCCTGTGACAGAGGGGACTTTTAGGCTGCCCACTTCTGACACAGCTTTGTCTAGAACCAAGAACACCACAGCATTTGTTCTACTCCCATTTACATCCTGTGGCAATTATTTAGCTAGACCATGAGGTGAAAAAACACTAGTTTTCCAATGTTAGTCGTCCTGAGGACCAGCAAGGTGCAGCAGAGAGACTACCGTGACTTTCTACAAAGACCACACTTCTGCATAGTGTACTGAGGAACCTAGTTTTCATAGTTCCCAAAGCCCTCCTCATTTCTAAGCCCCCCTCATTTAAGCTCCTGTACCAAGTACAGAACAAACCCATAAACATTTTAGCCACAGTTGAACATTGCAAGGTCTCACTTCCATGCATCAGACTTCGCAGTGGAATTTGGAATCCAGTGCTGGGTACTCAGAACTACTGTAGGGGCAAAAACAAACAAACAAAAAAAAAAATCAAACACAAAACCAAAAAAGACTTAAAATGTCTTCAAAAATGCCAATTCAATCCCTGCATTCAGCACCCAGCTCCCTTGGGCCAGCCCACTGAGAAAACACTTCTCTCTCAGATGCCTTTCCAAGGGTCACCTGCTGGTACCTCTGTCTCCTCAGGAAACATGGTCTCCAAACATTTCTGGGGTCTGTAATGCTAAAATTATTCCAATTTTTTAATGAAGTGTTCATTGCAGAAGAATTGGGCACAGTCTGAGATGAAAGGGCAATCTTTCCAATCCAGTGAATCTTGGACTATATCCTGCACAGCACAACTTCAACAGATGGACAACAGCTTCTTCTTTGTCTTCCAAAGTAGCTTGGTGACCTGGTGGTTGAGTCATCTAAGACATACAGAAGAATCTGAACCCATCAGTACTTCCTGAGCACCACAAAGGGACTGTGACAAGGGATGTTGCTGTTGTTGCCCTCCTTCAGCCATGTGACAAAGGAAGGCTGTAGCTGCCCGAGACGTTGGGAACACCCCCTGGATGACCAACAGTCTAAGAATACTTAACTACCCCTTCCCAAATGGAACCAGGTGCTGAGCCGCAATATTTTGCCAAGACTTGAGCAGAAGCGCATTTCTTGAGTGCTATGTGAATATTTTCAGGACTAGCTATTTGTATCTGGAGGCTTGAATTCTGCTGAAATCACACAACACACACTAAGACAACAGACCAGAGCTTCCTGGTTTATCTGTATAAACCAACTGACACGCACATGCTCACACAAGCCAAAAATCAAGAGCACAGAAGGCTTCTTCTTCTGTCTTCTGACAAAAGTCACGCATATTTATTTCTAACTTCTCCCTCTGAAATGCAAAGGCATAAATCCCAGCCTTGCAATCCCATCCGAACATGTGACAATTCGTTAAAACGTTTTGAGCTTGATGTGTTTTTTCCACCCGTGTGCCATTCTTCTGCCCTTCTACAACCAAGTCTCGTTAGTAGGGCAAGGAAAAATATTTTCCTGATTACTCAGTTAATGCATACTTAATTTTTTGTTGTGTTACACTGTTAATAGTGATGGGTGGTAGGTCATGTTATTCCAAGGTCAGTGGAAAACCACAAGCCTGTAAGTCACAGGAGCAGTACCCTGGGAAGCACAGCTGAGCATTTTAAACAGCCAAGAGCATTACGAGGCCTGCAGAAGCAACGGGATGGTGTCAGCCAGGCCACGGCGCTAAGTGGAGAGCTGCATCGCGTGCTGAAGGCCTAAGTAGGTCTGTATTCATTTTGATGGAACAAGCAGTCCCCACAGGTCAAAAGGTGTCAACATGATTGTCACCACACAACATTAGGCAGTTAAATAAGCCTTGAGGCTTAGAATACAGAAACCTCAACTACTTAGCGCCATAGCAACACTGTTAGAAGTCTCTTAGACCCTTTGGTTAATGCCAGAGAAAAACAAGCAGGGAAAACAACCAACCAACCAACCAGTAAACCACCACACATTTAAGGTGGGAGGTACCACAAATTTTTCAAATGCAAAAAAGGTGTTGAACAGACTTAACTGACAACACGGGGAATGGTTTTCTCCAGAGAACATTTGGGATTGAAAAGGAGGGCCAATCATAGTATGTATTGTGTACTAGTCCAATATCCCATGAGGTTACAGCAGAATGGAGCAGGCAGGGCACACAGTGCTGGCCTGGCTTGGTTACAGCTCCTGGGGGAAGAGTTTAAGTCCCCAGAAGATCACCAATCCAGTAACTCATGGGTTTAGAAAGGTAATGACTTGTACCACCATGATTATGGGAAAGAAACCCAGAGGAAACATTGCTCCCCAAGAGACCAGTGCTAGGCCTGCTGTACCCCAAGCAGAAGTGTGATCCTGTGTGGGAAGTGTCCTGCTGCCCCACGTGCTGATCTCCAACCCCCTGGCCACACCCGCCTACAGAGCTTTACCAATCTCTATGGAGAAAAACTTTCTTGGTTTTATGAGGACAGTGTTGAACAGCCAAGAGGGCCATAACCTTGAGACAAACAACTTTTAAAGCAGTGTGGGATATATTTCCTTCTGAAAGCTTCAAAAATTTGAAAGCATGGCAGCATTTCCCATCTGAAGTGTTCCATCTGAAATGCAGTATTTTATACACTGTTATTTAATAATTAAAGGACCTGGAGTTATGCTCCTTTGAAATCTCTGTTACAATGGCTAAAAATCTTTGCTCAACAATGGAATTGAGTTGAAAAATATCAGTATTGAAATGTCTTGAGTACGGTTCACAATTTCTGAAGCAAATTCACTGGCTGGAATTACAAACACTGAACCTTCTCAGATAAGTATAAAACATCAACAAAAACATTTCATTTTTGCCACTAAGTACTGGAAATGACATGACTTTTCACACATCTGTACACTTGAAGGCTAAGAATTAAATAACCTGCTCCACAGTTAAACTGCCAGTGGAACCATAGCTGACCGTGCTTGAGGAACAGGTTCAAACTACTCCACCTCTTGAGATGCCCTGCAATCTGAATTATCCTGTGATCCTATGACTCTTGCTCATATGACTCTTGTTCATAACACCTAACTACAAAAGCAAACAAATGTCAAATTTTCACATTGGAACCGAAGAGGAATGGTCTAGTTAAAAAAAAAAATAATCAAAACCAAAACACGTAAACCACACTGATCAAGATTTTTTCCTTTCAATTCCTTTCAAATTTTAAAGAAACAAGCAAATATAGAGAAGGTTGTTTAGGATACAAAAGCTCACTTTAAGTATATTTGATTCTAATACCTGGTTTCAAGCAATCCACTGTTGAGTAGAAGGAAATCAGTTTTTATACATTAATGGATAATATATGTTAATGTCATTTAAATTCAGTTGCATCTGCTTGTGGAATTAACTTTGTGATTTTAGGGAAACCGAAACACATTCTTCAATCAGATAACCCGTTTTCTGCAGGCACTAAAAGAATTACTCAAAATAGCCAGCCTTGATGAGAAGCAGTAGGTGAATTAAGTTTTGGGAGCAGCAGTTTTGTAATTGTAGGAATTTTTTTTTCCCTCCCTTAAAAAGAAACCAAAGCTTTCCGATACAAAGTACTTAAAAAGAAAAGGTCCTCCATGACATTTCAATGACTTGTTGAACCAAGCAGCCATGTCCTCAGGGCAGCCTCCATGTTACCAGCTAGCAACTTTACCTGAGTCCCTGACTCCGGAGGAGCCTGTCAAACAGCAGAGAGAAAGTCCCAGAGAGCTGCAAATCAAAGAAATTGTGCAGAGACACAAGGAAGCCTGGAAAATTAGTCAATCCCACTGTTTCCGGGCATAGAAAAGGATGGAGATTAATGGGCTGAGCTGCTTCGTTTCATCTGTTTGTTAGTAAAATAAAAGCTGAGAGATGTAGCCAGACTCATTTGTGATACTGGCAAGCCCAGCCAGCTCCTAATCCTTTTGTTTCATGTACTGTCACCAGAAGCTTAGCATGCAGCAGTGGTGAAGTCAGCTTCTAAGTCCAGCAAGTAAGCCACATTGCTAGACAATCTTAAGAAGAAAGGTCCCATGCAACCTGATCTAGTTCAAGATGTCCCTGCTTACTGCAAGGCAGTTGGAGTAGGTGACCTTTAAAGGTCCTTTCCAACAGAAGACATTCTATGATACTAAGTAACAGCTGGCAGGACAAGAGGAAATTCCCTCAAGCTGTGCCATGGGAAGTTTAGATTAGATCTTAGGAAGAATTTCATTGAAGGAAGGCTTTTCCAGGACTGGCCCAGGCTGCCCATGGCAGTGGTGGAGTCCCCATCCCTGGAGAGACTGGAATGCTGTGGAAATGTGGTGCTGAGGGATGTGGTTTAGTGGTGACCTGGCAGTGCTGGGTTAACAGCTGGACCTGATGATCTTGAAGGTCTTTTCTAACCGGAATAATTCTATGATTCTGTAAGGTGCTCCACCACAGGCAGAAAGTGTTAGAAGAAAACAGCTAGGTAAGAGAATGTGATGAAGACCCCAAACCAAGCAGCAGTAAAATGAACATACACAAGCTAGAACACTTGACCACTTTTCACTGTGAGAACTATTAACACACACACACACTTGCAGATACAAAACTCCAGGAAACAAAAAAAATATGGTTTTGAGGGAGGCCAGCAGATAATGAGATAACAGGGGAGGGGATATTTTTTTTAAGTGTATGTTGTTACAGAAACAACAACCTACCCACCATCCATCAAGAGCATTCAGTATCAAAGTGTCAGGAGACCTGCTGCTGTTTGCTGTCTTTCTGCTTGTCAAGTGACTGCTGTACTTGTAAGAACATTATGTTTATTGAAAAATGATGAGTTTCCTGCCAGCACTGGGATCTCACAAATACCTTTCACTGGTGTTACAGCAGTTCTTTGGGCTCTAATTATTTTGTTGTCTTGTGGGATACTCTTGATATTTTCTCTGAAAATAAAACCTAGTAAAAAAAAAAATCCTTGAAATTTGTGTATCATTCCAATTACTTTTGAGAACGTTACTTTTATATTACCACACCCCTAGGTATCTCTAGCCCTGTATTCACTTGGTGATGCATGAACAATAAGAGGGACAATCTGTTTTCCCAACAACATTTCCCAACGACGTTGCTCCAGCCTGGCTACTGAACTTCTCACAGACTTCAGCATCAGTGACTTCTGCTGCAACAGGTAGTCAACCCTATGTCAGCATAGCTCAGAGACAATACTCATGAAACCCTCCACAGTTTATTTTCAGTGGTTTTTACAAAGTTGAGCTTCAAAAGCCATTATCTCACCCTACGTACAACTACGTTACATTAAGCAGCATGCCATGATTAACTGGATTGTTAGTAAAAAAAGAAACTATTCTGAGTGTTAAAATGGATCAGATGTCCAGTTAAGTTCCAGAACAAAGAGAATTAATCTCTAGATGAAAGGAAGAGGAAATATCTTTCCAGTAGTCTTTCTATACCCCAGATATTACTTCAGCAGCATAACAGTCTGAAACAACACACAAGTCTTTGATTTCAATCCTCAGATTTCACAGCTGAAAGTTAGAGATGACAACAACTGAACTCAGAGCTATGAAGAATGAAGACTGGTTCACAAGTAACAAAATTGCAAACATGACAATGAATCACTGAAGATACCTTTAACCTGATGTTTAACGCAAAAGGTGCAGGCTCGTGTTATTGTTGCTCCATATTGCCACAGAATTGAATAAAGCCTCTAAAACTTAGTCAATACTTTGGAAAAAAAAAAAAAAAAAATCCACATTGCCACAGAATTGAATAAAGCTTCTAAAACTTAGTCAATACTTTGGGGAAAAAAAAAAAAAAATCTAAGCACTGATCAGGAAGGCAAATCTCTTAAAGTGAAGAAGTTAAAATAGGGAAAAGAGCATGCCACAGAAATAATACGTAAGATTTTCCTCCTGCTCCAGTGCAGACAAAGTGAGCAAAGGTCCTGACTGCAGAGCTTTCAAGATTGCTCTTCATCAAGCTGTCAAAGATTTCTCTGTCGCAATCTCGAAGCTAAACACTACCTCCTAGAACAGTCCTGATAATGTGGATCTATTAGTTGAGATCTGCCTTTCCACACTGCAATTTTAAGGTCAGGCACATAGACTTCTCCTCCATGGCAAAAGTCCGTAGTGGAACTTCTGCACTCCCATGCACCTTGCACAACCCAACTGAGGTAAAACCCCTCTGTTGGGATTGCTGCAAACTTTTAGAAAAACTAATTCCACTGCCTCTTTGAAAAAAAAAAAATACACATGCTTAAATAGCTCTCCATTTTTTAATGTGGAAACTGAAAATCACCCTTTTGTCAAACTAAACACAAACGAGAGCAGTAGTTTATTGGTTAGGGGGGTCACTGCATGCCTGGCCAATGAAAACACAGAAGATTCATAAATACCAGTTAAAATGTTTCATTTTTAAGAGAAGTGGCATGCATGCTTTTCCTATTTCCTTAAAGCTAAAAAAAAAAAGATTGAAGTTGGACAGTGCTTTCATCTCTCAATTCTCAAAAAAGTTCAATACATTTGACTAGGCAAAGTACAAATCTGTAATGTAGCTGCCCACGTAACTGATCTTTGAAAGAAGGAAAGAAAGAAGACTGGTTATTTAATAGCACAGAGAAGAAACAGTAAGAAGAGGCACAGATCTGGATAATGCAAAACCTTGACTACACTGGTTCCTG
>NW_008581958.1:288732-347978 GCF_000691845.1 Merops nubicus
AAGAATAACAAAAAGCAGCAAAGTCACTTAGCTTCAAGATCAAAGGACTTGGCCCCAGCAATACCCAAGCTTTATCTACACAAACCTTTTGGAGATGAATGAAAATTGTTGCAGATTACAGATATATTTGATCAAGATCCATACAAAAGCTACCACAGTTAGACTGCTCCAAGGGCCAAAGTACATCCCATAAGAGCTCATTTTCTTAAACTTGCCCAGGAAACTCACCCCATCTGGTCTGCCATCCGAGGCTGTAACAATCAGAATATAGCGGTCAGTGCTTTCTCTGTCCAAGGGCTTTCCTAAGGCTAGCAGTCCAGAACTAGTAATAAAACAAAAACATAAAATGTTATCACAACAGTTCTGAGGCACCTACACACACACTTTTGTTCCACTGCTTTGCGTTACACGAATGTTTCCCTTTAAGCAAGTTAATAAGCTTTTAGGCTTTCTTACAATGGGTGTTCTGAAGGATGAGTCTCCTTAGAGTTTTAGAGGGAAAAACTACTAATTTCATAGAATCATAGAATATCTGGGCTGGAAGGGACCTTGCACATTATTTAACCTTTATATTAAGAAGCATCAGGAAAGTGGACTATCCTGTCTAAGCAGGCGAAACTCTGCTTGCCAGAACTGGTAAAAGTGGCCCTTTGGTGACCAGGCCTAAAGCTCTCAATTTCATTTACAATTTTTGGTGTTTACTAGAACATACGCAAGCAGGTAACAAATTAAGATGTCAAATGCCACCCAATTCACAGGCTACTGAATAAATTTGCACCAGTAAACATGGGTCCAGGATGATAGCTCTCCTCTTGTTGCATGGCTAAGCAGCTTCTCCCGTGAAACTCTTCCAAAAGCGTCACGGTCAGCTTTTGACATTTTAGGAGAAGTGGAACAGCACAGGATTTTGCAGTGCAAACTCCACAGGGGCTGGGATCTGGGTATGCTGCAACTTTCCAAACACTGTTTCATTTTTAACAGGCAAATCAGCCACAAGCACTTGTCAGGTGCAAAGATAAACGGTACTGGTCGATCTTACACTTGGCATTCATAACCTAAGAACCGAACCAGCCACTTGCTCAGAAAGTGGCCAGACAAAGCAAGCCAAACCCAAACCAAACCAAATTGTAAAGTCCCACCAAACTGTAAGGTCTCATTAGCTGTACTTCTTCAAAACACTTAGATGTATGTAGTCTGTACCGAAAGATGTTTTTGGAGTGCTGCATGCAGCTCTGGAACCCCGAGTACAAGAGGGGTATAGGCCTGCTGGATCAGGTCTAGGGGAGGCCATGATGAGGATCCAAGGGCTGGAACCTCTCTGCTGTAGGGCCAGCCTGAGCGAGCTGGGGTTGTTCAGCCTGGAGAAGAGAAGGCTCTAGGGAGACCTCACTATGGCTTTTCAGTATGTGAAGGGGGGCTACAAAAAAGCTCAGCAGAGACTTTTTACCAGGATTTGAAGTAACAGGACAAGAGGTAATGGCTTCAAACTAGAAAAGGGTAGATTTAGATTAGAAATTAGGAAAAAGTTCTTCTCTATGAGGTTGGTGAGACACCGGCATAGGTTGCTCAGGGAGGTTGTGGATGCTTCATCCCTGGAGGTGTTCAAGGCCAGGCTGGGGCTTTGAACAACATGGTTCAGTGGGAGGTGTCCCTGCCCACGGCAGGGGGATTGGAACTAGATGGTCTTTAAGGTCCCTTCCAACCCAAACAACTCTGTATTTTCTCCCTCTGAGATGACAAGTTTCTGCAGGGTTTCTACTGTAACTTCTTACTCTCTGAGACAATCTCAAACCGATTCCATGCCAAGACTTCTTCCAACATTGTCCTGAGCAGAGACAAATACGAACACTTACTGGCAAGCAGTTTCTGCAAATAAATGCTACAGAAATAGGTGGAAACAGTGATCTGGAGCCTAAATCTCTCCTAGGAGTGAAAAGGTTGGTAGGTAAATTAATACCCAAGCTCAGTAACTGAAGAAAAGAGCATTTCAGGAGTTGCTCCACTCAATCTGCCTCATTGCTACCTAAGGAAAACATAGGCACAAGTAATGTTTTCCTTCCTCAAAAAAGGGAAAATCAAGCATCTTCATTGGACCTAAAAGACTTCCTGGAGGTGGGTATAAACCAATGGGACACATGAATATTGTGCACAGCTTTGTAACCTGGTAAACATGGAGCTGGCACATCTTGCCCCAGGCCACAGGTGTCAGGCCAAGCTACAACAGGGCCTCAGGACCTGTCATGTTCCTTTGCTCAGGCTTGCCTTGGCCAGCTTGGAGATTGGCTTTAGCTTTAAACAGCAATTACCTCATGAGCAAGTACCTGATAGCAGTGTTGTTTTAGCTTTTGCTTACTTTTCTACAGTTGGATGTTGTGACAAGTATTTTTATATGTGTTTTTTGTAACCAACACATAGCTATGATATGGTTATTGTATGGAGGCTGAACTATGGATGGAGCAATACAGGCATGGCCTCTAGTGCAGTAAAAGTTCAGGTGCAGGGTGAGCCCAGAGCCCCTGGGCTACAAACACCTCACCAGTGGCCTACAATTGATAGAAACAGCACCTTAGGAGCTGCCTCAAACCACTTTGGGGCCACAAAGAGAACAAGAAACAAGTATCTGCATATGCAAAGCACACCACATGCAGTACAAGTTCAGCTGTAAAACAGATCTGCATACAGACAGGGAAGAAAAAAAAAGAGAAAAGCATGGTATGGAGCATGTTAAAAAACATAAAAATAACTTAAAATGGATCCTAGAGGAGGATGAAACCTCCATCATCACACTCCTGCTCCCAGGGCAGGACTTCAGATGCTGAAGACTCAGCATAGACCCTTTCTGCAGAGAAAATTATTGCCCAGAGGGCCCAAAAGGAAGGCAAAGTGGAAGGGTGAAGTGTAGCACCAGAGCAAGAGACAGACCTTAGAGAGCTTGTGTATATATTTATATACTTTTAAAAACATATAGATATATATATGGTAATATAAATATATGTAGTTATATGTAGAGCTGTAGGTAAATATATATAACTACATATCATTACAGTACGTGTCTATAGACATATATACAATTATACTTATATAAATGTTAAAATTATGTATCCCCATAAACTAAATCACATCATACATATATATTTACACACATACACATACTAAATCATATATATGCAATTTTAGATTTTTGCATTAGTGTCATAACTACTGCTATGAACCATTTGACTAGACTATTAAGACCTGAATGAGACTTTCATGCTGAGCTTTGCATACAGAGTGTCAAAGTGGTGGGCTTCCCAGCAACCTGTCATTTGTGTGTGACAAGTGATGAATAACTGCCTAGCTCCTTTTTGCTTCCAGTCTCATCTACTGTGTTCTGCTAAGGAATATTCAGCCAAGTTCAGTTAACATTATTGTTGTATTACTAGCAACCATTTAACTTTTAAACTAAAATTTTTATCATTTGCAAGCAGGAGACATTGAAAGAATAACGATGCTACTGAGAAAGGCATTAACCTCCTTTGAGTGTTGCAGGCAACACTCAGATGCATATCAACTCACACAAAATGCTAAACCATGCTCTGTATTTTAATAATCATCTTATTTCCAGGGGCTGCAAATCAATTAGCTATCACAATGGATCATATATATTTTTCAGCATGTGTTCAAGACATTGCAATAAAATATGAACAGAAGAATTTTTTAGGAAAGGAGCAGTGAATAAAACATAAAACACATGTAGTAAAGTATTCATTCACCAAAAACCAAAATCTCCAAGCAGAGCCAAGGATAAAATATTGGCAACAAATACTTCTTTACTATGACTGACCTTTAGTTGCATGTATCCATTTAAATTTCACATCATCATATTGCCTTCTTACTGTCCTTTCTACTGCCTGAACAACTGCAGTCTACAAGCTCCATTTCAATAGATGAACATTGCTCAAGAGAGAGGCTAATTTATAAAAATTCATGTGTTTTACTCAAGGATTCAGACCTGCTCACGTTCCTTTAATTCCCCAGCTTTTAAACACCTTTTTTTCCCTGGGGAACATAAGGAGGTACTGAATTACTACAGATTGTGCTCAGGTTTTCTTGACAAGGGAGAAAGAACAAAAGCATCTCACAATCTTAGACCAAGGATAAAAGAGATCTAGTAGGTAGATGTAAAACTGGCAATACTCAGCACTCATGCTGCCAGTTAGGGAATTACACAGGGATTAACTGACACGCTCCAGGATGCGAGGAAGAAATCCAGATGGGAAAAAGGCAGAGAGAGAATCATGTTCACAGCCTCTGCCTTGGCCTTAAAGCATCTAAAAATGTATTTATGTAACATTGAGAGAAATTCCTGTAGCCTTAATATGCCACTCATATTAACTACACTCTGTTTAATATTAATTCTTCTTTAATCTCCTATGAGGACATTTCAGCATCCAGAAAAAAAAAAAAAAAATATGTGCGAAAGGCTGAAGAAAACTTTGCACAAACAATTTCCAAGAAAACAGAAGCAAGGAGAGCATAAAGGAGAAAACACTTCAAAGAGCTCTCCTTTTTACCAAGAGGCAACAGATCAAAGCCAAGCATGCCCAAGTCTGTGCTGAAACCCTCACTGCGCCGCGATGCTCAGACACACGCCGTGGGGATGTGAGGCTGGGGGTGTCAGCCTGCTCACAATGGGCCCTGGAGGCCAGGGGGGATGGAGAAGGACCCCCCTAGCTGCCCCAACAGGCACATGGACACCTTGGAGTGTGCTGTGCCTGCAGGCTCCAGAGAGCACAGCAGACATTTCTTACTTGTTCCCAGCCTGAATTCCCAGCTGTGAATTCCCATGCCACCTCCAGCAGCTTGACTTCTAGTTACATCCAATGCTGGACAACATAGGAGCTGCCTTGGGTCCATCTTCTAGATACCTTCATGTCATGGGTTTGGCAGGCCAGGAACTGGCCCGAAAGTGCACACGTTTTTGAAGTCCCTCTGGTATTCAGAGTTATCAGGATTTTTATGGTGCAGTGGGCACAGTGCTGTGATAAGCACAAACTACACAAAACAACTACCCACTGAGTAACCTCTCCCTAGAGCATCTCATGTTAGCCAGGCATGCTCCTGATTATTCTAGCTCTTCAGGAGGTCACAGGGTGGGTCAGAGCAGGTCCCTCTACGTTAAGGGGAGGACTGCAGGGGTTACTTATGCAGAAAATCCTACAAATCTTTGTGGTGCTGGAGCAACAACTGCCAGCACTGCCTCTGAGCTGGCTCCCTCCTTCCCTGACTTGTACTGAAAACTCCAGCCCTACAAAATGAGTAAATCCAGCAGCCCAACATCACTCCCTGCTCTTGCCACCTCAACAAGACAGTTCCCTTTAAGCTGTCCCTTTCCTTGCCTGACAAGTCTTTATTATTAACAGAATCAGCACCTCTTGGGATGCACCATAAACAAATAAGCCCCAGGTTACTTTTGTCCCATCATCTACCATAGGAGGTCAGCTCAACACCCTCCCTTCTTCCTGTAAAGAAAAAAGACACTTTAGAGTGTAAATAGTAACTGCTTGGGTAAAATAAACTTCTTTATTAGGTGGTGAGAGAGGCACAGAGCTATCTTGTGTTTTTAATTTCGTAGTGAACCCTCTCTTTCTAATTCAGTATTTAAGCTGGCATTCAAGTTAAGCAAAAAGAGATTTTAAAACAATGATCAAAAGACTTCCCACTACAGATTAAGATGCTTGAAGGCAGGAAACTAAAGCAAAAATTGTCCCTGTCATTAGTCAAGAGTTGACAAGTATAAGGTCTTTAATTAATCCTTGGCCACTCTTTTAAATAGAGTGTTTCCACCTCAGTGAGTTTTACCTACCAAAGTGTTTAAAATAAATAAATAGTCCCCTGTGAAAAACTCCAGAGTGCAGTATCATTCACAGAGCTCTCATTAACGTCTAAGAGCTAATCTAGGGAACAGTGGAATATGTTTGATTACAAGTCTTTTCTTTTGCTCTCAGCCCACATTTCCACTTGACTGAAAAGTTACAAGTCTGTTTTCTAAGAGTTTTCCACTTACCTTTGAGAGAGATTAAAAACGTGTTGAGGATCTCCATTCTGAATGAGGTATCTTATAGGGTCACCCTCTCTATCAAAAGCCTTTAGGAAAAAAAGAGGACAAAAGGGAGTCAGTTACAAAGTTTTCTTTTCTTTCCTTCCATTTATAAACAGCAGAATTAACCCCTGAACTTCTATTAAAGTTATCTACAAGAATGACACCAATCTTTCTGTTTCTAAGGCAACAGACATAATTACAGCAGGGCTACTTCAGATAAAGCTGTAGCACATCAGAATTCTTATGCTACGCAGAAATGACAATATTCTGACTACAGACTTTCAAATTACACCTACACATAAACACACAGCATCACAAGTATGAAATTCAGGCTTTATTCAATTACTTTTATTTTTGTGCAGCCCCAGAATCATTAGACTGAGTTTCCCGTTTCCTTTGTTCCTAGTGTCCCTTTCCACTTCCTATCCAGAATCCTCTTTCTGCTAATTTACCAGAGTTCCACTCCTTTTGCTGATGCTCCAGTGAGCAGTGTAGATGTTGCAGCACCCAGCTCCATGATAATTTGCTTTGGGGGAGATGAAGATTAGGATGAGGCCTTCAGTAAGGTCTATTATGGCACTAGAGCAAGTCTATTCCATCTACTAGGTGACAGAAAAAAAAGCTTTCAGAAGTTAATTACTTCTGCAGTTAAGCTTTGGCTAATCTATTTCCAAAAATGGTCATAAATATGTCCTGTAATTGTTAATTTTTGTCACATGAACACACACCTTTTCCCCAGAAATAATATCTGGTGCTCTTCAGAGAAAACCACAAGTACTGAACTGCCTCCCAAACTGTCTCACAGTTTCAACTATTTAGCATTTGAAATCCAAAGTGATTAAGCACTTTATGGCAGGGAAAACAATAGACACTGCCATGTGAATTGGAAGAAGGCAAACCTTCTTTTAAACCTAAGTTCAGAGGACAGCAGGTAGGATTTACTAGAAGAGAGGTCAAAATAAAGAAAGATTTTAAGAGAAAGAGGAAAAAAAGAAAGGATTTTTGTGTTTTTCCAAATTTAAGCAACTTTTCTTTTTCTTGTTTCTTGCATTGGCTGTAGACTACAGCCAAGGGCTGCGTATCTTTGGGCTGATCAGGTAAAAAGCTGTTTTTAAGACAAAAAGAAGAAATACAAGAAAAAAATCCAACACACGCATCCCCGCAACATTAAGATGGAGAAGCGCAAACTATTCCAGTCTGCACTCAGAACTGGGAACCTAGTAAGAAACCAGCTTGTCCTTAACCAAAGGAAGCACATAGAAGATAGTGGCCACGTCAGAAGGTGACCAGTATAAAGAAAAAAAACCAAGAACAACTATGTGAGGACAAAGTCCAAACAAATAAAAGTAAAACAGTAATAGAAACAGAAAACAAAAGGTAATAAATAAATGTTTCAATTACAGAGCAAACTTGAGGAGCGTGGTACATTGCCACAGTATAAAAGCAGAAAGGATGATGCCAAGAAGGTGAAGAGCTAAAACTTCTTGCATTTCAGCTGCAGTCAAGCAGCAAACAGAATTAACTGTGGCAAGAGAGGGGTAAAATCTCAGATGAAAATAGGGAAAGAATAAGACAGAGAATATGCACATAAACAGCGTATCTTTAAATCATCTGCTGAAATTAAAGCCTGATGAAATTCATCCTAGTGTATAAAAACATGGGCTGAAGCAATCTCAAAGCCATTAGCAGCTTTCTTTGAAAACTCAGAGGACAAACGTGCTGAAGGGCAAACACAAGGTACATCTTTCACAGAGGAACGAGCCAGGAAATCACAGGCCAGACAGGTAGAGCTCAATTCCCAGAAAACCACAAACAATCAAATTATTTGTAAGTACCCACGATGACAATATGGAGATGGATCACACAAAGCTAAATTTCTCAAGAACAAAGTATGTCAAAGCAATCTAATCTTCTTTTACAACAGGACAAGAGGCCTCGTAAATAGGGAAAAAAGCTGTGGATGTAATAATGCATCCTAGCTGTCGTGAGGCTCTTCACGCTGCCTTCTGTGGCATTTTCACAAATGAGTTTAGACAAGGTGGTCTCCAAAGGGAAGATGAGATTAAGCAAGAATAAAGCTGATCATAAAAATTGAGGTCAGAGAGCAGCAGATAGCATTTAGCATTGACTCAGTTCTGCAAAGGTGTGCATAGCTCTTCCAATACTGATCAATATTTTCATTAACATTGGTGACAGAATAGAAAATTTGTTTATAAAATCCACGGATGGCATGGAGTGACAGGAGGTGCCAGCCCGTTAGATGGTTTGAGTGGAATTCAGATATTCTTCTGCTGAAGGTAAGAACACTCAGGTTGTGACTCTGTAAAGTCACAAGTGAAAAAGTGTCAGCCAAGAACACAGAACTATACTAATCCTGGATGCAGAAAACCTGACTAGTTGGCATCTCTGAATATTGCCATAGATTCTACACCACCAGAATCACATCATTGCTTCTATCTTCAGTGGTTCTTTGTAGCTTTACTGCCTCATCTGCAGCAGATCCTGCCCTTGACTCTCATTTAAGGGTATCTCCGAAGTTTGTTTATGGTCTACATTCATTCATAACAAGTTTGGAGACTTTCAAAAAGACAGAAAATAAAAGATTGGTTCTAGTCCATTCCATTTTCTCCTTATGTCCAAAGAAAACTTACTTTTCAATCAACATCCTTTAAAAATCAGGGCTAAAAAGTACATCATCGTGTTAAAGAACCTTGTGTTTTGCTTGAAACCAAAGAACAGCAACTTATATACATTAGAAAGCTCCTCAAGACTTGCACATGAGAAAAGAGACATCTATCCCTAAGGTGTTCCTGATCAGTTGTACACAGTGACTCCATCAATTGTACACAACAACTTTGTGTCACTTCCTTGTCCAGCACATAACTGGACCATGATAAAGATCCTATTTATTTTGCAGACTCCCAGAAAAATTACACTATTTGCACATTTTAATTAATAATGGCTGGCAGAACACGAAGCGATAAACACCTCCCAGACATGCAATAAACTCAGCTTTATTTGCAAATTAACGCTGTGGAGATCATTTAATATTGCATTACTTAATCTTAAATGTTGGTAATTAAAACACCAGTCACAACCAACTGGCTACATCATCAAATAAATAAATAGCATTAAAAAAACCCAAACTTGCATCATTTACAGAAAAATTTTAATAGAAAACGAGAAAGTAAATTTTATTTTTAGAACAAGTATTTTAAAGTCTAATAGGCACACTTAAAACAGCTGCATTTGCATTGTTATTTGACACTGCTGTTTTGCAGATCTTCAGATCTGCTAATTTGGGAATATTTAAAACAATTTGCTTGCCTTCTCCCAGGTTTTGTAATCCTCCTGCTGTATGCAACACTCACAAAATGTTACTGAGAGAGAGCCATAAAAGCATAACCCTGCTGCACCAACCCAAACCTACCTTATGTCCAAAACATTTCACATATTAGAGTACTCACAGAAGAAGTCAGTGTGAAAATTTACACATGAAACCCTTGTTAAATATTTGAGGTGTGGTACTACTCCATATTACCTATGGAACACAGGCAATACCCTAAGCTATTGTCACAGTTCTTCAAAACCCCCAAGATGAGTAAGAGGTAACTTTCCATTTGCCGGGAAAAGCCAGGACAAGATTTCCTATGCTTAAATACTCTGCTCATGAATGTTGAAAGTGTCCTGGCCCATTTTATACAGGAAATAAAAAAAAGATGAAGACAGAAATATGCTCCACACAGTAAAAGTGCTTTAATACAGATGGGCGTATTAATGCCAGATGAGGCAGCCAAACATGCCCTGTAAGGACAACGCAGGTCCAGGACCACCAGCCCCACAGGAGATACAGTCTTTGACTAATCCCCAAGAGATGAGGCCACGCACAGTTCTGGTATAACAACTGAGTACTCTGCAACACTGGAAATTGCCTAGCTGACTTCAAGCCACTGGTATGGCAAGATCAGCCAACACTGCAGAAACAATGAGAGGACAAGGCTTTCTGCACATTGCCAAAGCTCTTTACTCTTTGTCAAACACAGTAACTTGCTACTTCTGGGAATCCTGGGCATGTAACAACACAACACCCACTGCTCTACCACCAAAACACTCTCCAGCATCCTGGCTAGGAGAGAGTAGCTGGCACGGCTGTTTTGCATCTCCCCTGCCCTGTCTGGAACAAGCTGTCTCTCCTTGACTTCTTCAGCATACCTTACCATGGTTCATCTGAAAAGGAACCCAAAATCTAGCTAAAACATCTGGAGTTTAGCAACACATAAAAGCAGATGTATTACTCCACAAATGAGGTTCACTTACTAACCATGTTTAAACTGCATAAAATCCTTAACTACTACAACCTGCTTATAGTTTTTCTGCCTCCCAGGATCACCCAGGCCCTCAGCCATATATCCCAAAACCCATCAAGCAGACACAAATGTTGCTGTTTCTCAGCATGTTCCTGGCTCCTGTTACTCTCTGGCATTTCCAAACCTGAGCATCTCCCCACCAGTGAGGAGAGAAGGCTCCTGAACAGCACAGCTCTTCAATTGAGAACTCACTGCAGGCATTGAAGACATGCCAGAAGTTCATTTTCAGCACTGAGCTAAATGAGTCATCTTCCCTCAGCGCAGGTGACTCCTATCAGCTTAACCATCCATAATAATCTTCATCTTTCACCAGCAAACAGTTTTAATAGAAACTTACCCATTCACCTGCATCAGTGACTCAATTAGAGTCCCTTTATTTCGCACACTTTGGTTTGGATTATTCTTTTTTCCCCTTCATTTACTGAATGTGTAAAACACACAGAGCCACACGCTTCAGCTGGCGTCAACTGACCTAATTCCACCAAGGTCACCAGACTTCGATGGAGCTACGCTGGCCTCAAGCACATCAGGCTGTGGCTCTCTTGGGTTTCTCTTTAGCTTGGGTATCTCCAAGTCTTCCTCTTTGGAACGGCTTTATGTGAAGCCTGGATAATGCTACAATGTTTACAGGAACCACGCTCAGGAGAGCACACTGAAATGAGTTTATTGCTTTAGGCTCAAGGCCATAATTATTTCATAGCAATATTAATTTCCTGATCCCCCAATAAGCCATCTAAAGAGCTGTAATTCATCCACCTGTTTTGCCCAGCTGGCTTTCAAGACATGGGGACAGAACACAATGCAGCAAAAGTTTCAGGAACAGTAAATAAGCCATTATTTGTATTTTTGTTATTTCTGTAAGCTCTTATTTGGGGAATTTGTTATTCTCCTGTTGTAAAAAATAGGAGAAACCTGATATACTAACCATGCAGCAGCACACAGAGAAACAACTCGAGCCTGCAAGCTCAGCCAGTGCAACACTACTTATAAGTGAAGCTGGAAATATATAGAGACGTTTTAATGTAAGAAATCCTGTGATTTTCAGGTTTTGGGCAATTCATGGATTTTTCTTTCTCATATACTTCAGCCCTGTCTGCAGCCTATAGCACCTTTTAGCATGTTGAACACAAAAAGAAGTTACAGAAATATCCAAGTAAGCATATTTTCTATATGGACCATATAAAAGGAGCTACTTATTACCACTAAATAATTTGGAATCCCCATAAACTCTCCTTTCCACCTGTATGCAAGGACTGGGTTCTGCAGGGCACGGGCACGACCAGAAGGAGCAGGGGAAAGGCTTCCAGGGAAGCATCTGGTACCTGCAGGTTTAACAAAACGGCTCCAATTCTCATGGCCTCACTGACTTCAAGGCTGTACATCAGCTGGGGGAAGCGGGGAGGGCTCTGGTTGTTGGGTGGAAGGACCTCAATGTAAACAGTAGTAATAGAGCTCCTGCAATGACAGAAAGAAAAAAAAAAGTCAAAGTCAGTCAAGATCAATAAATCAACAAACACAAGGCAGCCAACAATGTCTATTTTATACACTGTGTTCTCTAGCTCTAACAACCTCCCTTCGCTCCTTCGAAAGCTTCAGGATATATTTTTTCATTCTGCACCAAACCCAAAGCAGGCTGCCACATGAAGAGAAGCAAAGCCAAGTCGCTTCTTAACAAGTAGACCAAGCATTCCTTCAAAAACAAAGCAGTAAGATATCTGCACCCACTCCACACACAGAGAAGACTCAGAATCCCCTGGTGATACTGGGTCCTTTAGAAGATCATGACAAATTCTGTGATGGTATCTCCACCCTGGGGGTGCCCCTGCTGTTGGCATCCTCTTTGGAAGAGGGGGAAGAGAGAATGTTGACGAAGAGAGTAATGCTGGGAGAAGACTGATGTACACAACTCTAGCAGGCTGCGTCAGTCCCGTGGTTCACAGCAGCAAACCCAAGCCTGCTGCACACCAGTGAGCCATGGCAACACAGGAGACTGCAAAACACACCAAGGAAACCAGGCAAGCCCTGCAGTGGCACCAAACCCCTAACCTGCTGCAGACAGCATTCCAGCGTGCCGGCTGGAGGCTCTTCCAGGACACTGGCGCTCACGACAGACCAGGCAAAGACCATGCTGCAGACATACTGAGAATCATAGAATTATTTAGGTTGGAAAAGACCTTTAAGATCATCAAGTCCAACCACTAACCTAACTCTACCACGTCCACTGCTAAACCATGTCCCTCAGTACATCTCCATGGCTTTTAAAGCCCTCAGGGATGGTGACTCAACCACTGGCCTGGGAAGCCTCCTCCAGGCCTTGACAACCCTTTTGAGGAAGACGCTTTTCCTAATGTCCAACCTAAACCTCCTCTGGTGCAATTTGAAGCCATTTCTTCTTGTGCTATCAATTGTTCCTTGGGAGAAGAGACCGACCCCCACCTCGCTCCAACCTCCTTCCAGGGAGTTGTCAAAAGCAAGGTCTCCCCTGAGCCTGTTTTTCTTCAGACTAAACAACCCCAGGTCCCTCAGCCACTCCTCACAGGACTTGCTATTCAACTGCTCTGAACTGAGAAAGGGAGCCAAAAGTAGCCCTGAAGTTGAAAGAGAGATTTACGATCTGGCCTAACAGGACCCTCCCTTTTCATCTTTTCTCAGTTACCCCTCCTGCCTTCTCTCCTACATGTTAGAAGCCACAGTACCCCAGCCCCAGCACAGGATCCTGAAGGTACCAAGTGTCACACTGTGGACACAGATTTCCTCTGCACAAGCTCTTTGACCAAGTTGGTCAAGCTCAGGCCTGAGAGCTGCAGGAAAGAAAATGCCTCTTGCAGGGCTAGCAATTGTGGAGCATCTTTAGAGAATCCTACCACAAATTACCTGATATCTTACAGCTGAAACATCTTCTGCGTTAACTGGTAGAGCTGATTAAATACCAAAATAACACATCACTGATGGAGATCTTTAATTAGCTGTAGAGGAGTCTGATCCAGCATGGTCACCTCTGTGTCACAGATGCTTTCCACTGCCTGGAGCTGGGTAGACCCTGACAGAGAGCTGTGTTACAGGGGCCGTGTCATAGACCACGCTCCAAGATGGGGAACCAAGAACACAACTGGTCTAGAAAGACTGACCTCATGCATAGGTAAGTGCTGCAGAAGGAGCTCCAGCCCTAGAGGCACGGCCACGTGTGCAGCCCATGTCCCACAGACCTCGAGGGAGGATGGAACCAAGCACCTTCCACAGCTCCACCATGAGTTTCAGCCAGCTCAGAGCACGCACCGAGAGCTGCTTCGCTGCTGGAAGGAGACAGACGCGCTCGGCAGTTGTAGGGCATGGGAGGCCCGTGGGCAGCAATGGAGCTGAGGGGTCTGTGTGAGGAGGAGCTGGGGCTGCCCCAGGACGGGCAAGGCTGGTTCCAGCAGCCCCTGAGCCCCAGTGGCAGTGCCTCTGGGGATACGGATGTAAGAAAGAGGAAAATTCCAGAAAGGAGGGGAATGAGGAGGAAAAACTGCAAGGAACTGGTGAGGAATGAGGAGGAACTCCAGGCGCCAGAGCAGAGACTCCTTTGCAGTCTGTGGGAAGACTGTGGTGGGGCAGAGAACGGTGTGGGTAGGAAGGAATGGCAGAGAAAGGCTCTTGGGAACTGACCTTCCCCCCCATTCCCCAACCTCTATGCCATTCAGAGGTAGAGGAGTTGGGAACGAAGGAGTGAAGTTGAGCCTGGGAAACAAGCCGAGCTGTTGGAAGTTGATGTTTTAGTTTTTACCTTTATTTCTCACCATCCCATTTTCATTGGCAATAAGTTAAACTAATTTTCCCCAAGTTGAGTCTGGTTTGCCTTGAGAGAATAACTGGTAAGTGACTTCCCTGCCTGCTTTTATCTCAACCCACGAGCTTTCTCACCTTACTTTCTGCCCTGTTCTGCTGAGTAGAGAGAGTGACAGTGTGGCTGGGAGGGTATCCAGCAGCTGGCCAAGGTCAACCCACCACCTATATACTAACAATATATACAAATTTACTCTAGTGAGCCATAAATTTTTAACTTCTCCACTGCTGCCCAAGTCATGACAGCCTGGCAAGCATCCATCTGTGCCCCAAAACCCTGGCCACCAGCTAGTCCAGGGCAATCTTGAGCTTCCCATGGACAGTGATACACGCTGTTAACAGCTTGCCCAGAGAGGTGGTTGATGCCCCATCACTGGAATCATTCCAGGTGAGGTTGGATGGGGCTCTGAGCAGCCTGCTCTAGTTGAAGCTGTCCCTGCTCCCTGCAGGGGGTTTGGACTAGATGACTTTTCAAGGTCTCTTCTCACCCAAACCATTCCACGATTCTCTCTCTCTCTGGAGCACATGATGGATCCACATCCACCTACAAATTGAGGGGATGAGAATCTTACTACTTTAAACCCAACAGCCAAGTCCTTATTTGATTTAATCAAACTTTAAACAAGTGCCAAACCTGTACCAAAGTGCATCATGTAGAGATGGAGCCTTCCTATCTGCCAAATCCTTAGACATTTAAAAAGCTGAATTTGCAGATTACTGACTCAATAGATATAAACAAACCCTGTGTAATAAGGAGAAGATAGACAATTGTAACTGAAGTGGACCATTCACTGCAGATTACCTCCTCACAAACTACAGTCAGCTTCCTTTTCTCTGGTCTGTTTTAAAGCACTCCCCCATATCCCACTTATCTTTCTGAATGGATGTTCCACACTTACAGTGTTAGAGTGAAAAAAAAGAAAAACATCATCAAATGCTCAGCAACAGACACAATGAATTAGCAGACAAAATATCACTTGAGCACTGAGGCTGCATATTTTCTTGGGATAGCTGCTGTCTGGGTATGATATACACAACCAAATAGTTGTGCTTTAGTGGGCATTTGTCTTCCACTGCTAAGGTTTTAATAAAAATATCTTGTTCTGTACCATTTTTTTTTCCCTGATCCTGCTACATCTTAATAATACCCAAGCTGATTTATTGTCTATCAAGCTCTAAAAAAAAAAAAAATAAAATAAAATAAAATCACTGTTGTGGTTTCTAGTCACCACAACAGTAAGCAAATCTTCCAGTCTTTAAGATAAGACCACAAGAGCAAAGCACCAGCAGTCTGCAAATGGAAGTCACTATCATATTAAACAGCTACTTTTTTTTTTTTAATTTTCAATCCTTTATTGCAATTTTAACCCATTAATTTTGAGTGTGCTAAACACAGTGCATTTAAGTGGCTGGCAAAATCTGCTCTGGCATCGGAAAGGAGATGGAGCTGATCCTTCCAACAACCACAGCTGGTGTCCAGATACTGCAGGGAAAGGTGAATACACCAAGAGCAGAACATTGCTCAGGAAGTGCTGCGAGTGCACCCCAGCAGCATGGGCAGCAAGGCAGGGAGGGGATCCTGCCCCTCTGCTCTGCTCTGGGGAGACCCCCCTGCAGTGCTGGGGCAGCTCTGGAGTCCTCAGCACAGCAGAGACAGGGACCTGCTGGAGCGGGGCCAGAGGAGAACACAGAAGTGATTCAAGGGCTGGAACCCCTCTGCTGGGAGGCCAGCAGGAGAGAGTTTGGCTTGTACAGCCTGGAGAAGAGAAGGCTCCAGGCACATCTTCTTGCTGCTTTCCAGTATTTAAAGGGGGCCTACAAGAAAGCTTTGAGGGACTTTTTAAGATGGCTTGTAGTGATAGGACGAGTGGGAAAGGCTTCAAAATAAAGAGGGGAGATTTACATCAGAAATCATGAAGTTCTTCACTATGAGCGAGGTGAGACACTGGTACAACTGTCCCAGGGAAATTGTGGATGCTCCGTCACTGGAGGTTTTCAAGACCAGGTTAGACAGCTCTTGAGCAACCTGGTACAGTGGGAGGTGTCCCTGTCCATGGCAAGGGGGATTGGAACTAAATGGTCTTTAAGGTCCTTTCTGACTCAAACCATCTTATGATTTTGTGAACTCAGCAGTGTTCACAACCCCCCCCACCCGAGGACAGAAATATGTTTTTTATGCTACCCTAGGTAAATGGTAACACTCGAGGAAGGTCAGTGAGCCACTGGGACTGCATCCCTGGCTTGGCTTTAATTCAGTGTGCTTTCCACATAAAACTATATTATGTAATGTATAATAAAAATATTTCTATACCTATGGAGCAACATAACCTCTGCTTATGCAAATCAAAGAGAAAGTGGAATAATCATCTCATGATCTGGTAGGTTCTAGACTGGATGTGGCAGATCACCGTGAGCACCAAGCGAGACACTTCCAACTGTACATCAGTCTGAGGTCAGCGGTGAAAAAGCTAAGGTCTGAAATGAAATGGTTTCATTATAGATGTTATAGATGTTATAGATGATCTCATTTTTTTCAGTAGGAGACACTGCTGATCACTATATGCTTAACCATCAATTCAGTTCGAAAAAGATAAACTTAATCTTTAAACTTGAACACCGTATATAAACTTAAATATACTTGACGTACTTAAGTGTACTTAAACATACCCTCAAGAACCCACATAATGACATTTGCTATAGATAGAAACTTTAACAGTACTAAAAAAAAATTCTCTGCTTTTATGCACGGTCACATGCCAAGAATTTTGTGTGTCATACGATGCAAAAAAGCTACACAAGAACGCATTTCAACTTCAATTTGTGTTCACAAAGGCCACAGAGCTACAGTTTCTGGGCCAGGTTTTGTAGTTTGCCCTTGTCTTGTGCAGAAGCGATGGGAGAGCCAAAACCCAGCCAGTTTACACCCGACAGCAGTTAGGCTACCATGTCCTGCAGCAGAATCCAGATTTGGGAAAAAAGTCTTCATACTTGAAATTACATCCAAATGCTTTATTTCTTTCTTTTACAGGACACACCCTCCCCCGCCTTCACAGACATGTAAGGCTGGCTAGACTTGGCCCATTCCTAGAATTCTCAAATACCAGTTACATCCTCCAACAAGGTAACATCAATAACCTCACACAACATGGCAGATTTGCATGAGGAGCAGCAAGAAGTTTGTACAACCCCAAGCGTGAGATACTGATCAGCACACAGCCAGACAGAACAAAGATGCAAAAAGACAGGTTCGATGACCTGGGAGCTGCAGCTTACATGAGCTCTCCCTGACTTTTCTCTGTGTAAAATGACAAGAAGCTGCTTCAAACATTTCTGGTTTTCCAGCCTCACAGAAAGAGCATCAGGAAGGCAGTGAAATCTTCTATCCAAGTGTCCCTTACCAGACTGTAGGAGTTGCCCACCTTCTTTCTCCACAGCACCTCACTGAAGCCCTGGTGGCCTTCCCCTTGATTTTTTTAACCTTCGCAGACACTAAAAACAGCTCTGGGCCCCAAATATACCTCAGGGTCAAGGCCAGGCTGGCCCTGGGGCCACCCACCTATGGGAATACTGTCTAGACAGGGCAGGTTTTTGAACACACATTAAAAGCTATGAAGCAAATTATAGATGCTGCAATGCCATACAAGGGGAGCCAAGCACAAGTGCCAAGAAAGGAGAGCTTTTCTGCTTTGAAGATTCTTGCAATAAAGACATTTCCAGAGGAGGAAGAACACGCGCCCAACGTACATCACAAGTTCTATCTTTTTAGACAATATAAAGATTTCTCAAACATGAAAGGAGCTGATGGCAATCAAAGCTCTATTGTAGGGGCTACTGTTGCTGGGGCCACACCACCGGATTCTGAAGCTCTCTGAAGTGCAATTATTGATTTCTGTCCTCCACTTCAGTACTATGCTAGTACTACACAAAAGTAAGTGCATAATAGCCCACAATCTTCTCCTCAGCTCTTCTAACAGCCTACTGTCAGCTATCCTACAAGAGGGCTTATCAAGAGGGCAGGCGAGAAAGGAGAAGAAATTCAGCCAGAAGCCCACGTTACCAGAGATTCATTTTATGAACAATGTAACAACCTGAGTGCTTCTGTGATTGGAAAATGCAACGATAAAATATGTTCACAGCTGTATGAGCTGCTTCCTTAGAGACGTGACAGAAACAACAGGCCCTGAAGAAAAGCCAGTGAGTGAAATTCCACTTTTGTGTTACCTTTGCTTCTTACATTCTCCAGCTGAGGAAAAGAGAAGAGGTTGTGGGAGACTTAAATGCTAAAAACTACTGTTGCACTCCGTCATCCTCTTTGGACACTGAGATTGTCACATTATCAAGACTAGGCCCACAACCCCCAGGCCATAACACCCCCTCCCCCCTTCATGAAATGACATTTGTGCATGATTGCCACATGCAGAATGCAAACTCAAAAGAATCAGGTTAAGTGGGACTCGGTAACTTTAGCTTTTGGAACATGAAAATGCTCTATTCCAACCCTACTAGATTAGCAGGCTGCACTTCTTTATCAGCTGGTGGAGAGCAGAAATTATTCTGTCGGTGAGACTTTAGGTCTTGGTGGGAACACTGCTCACCACTATCCACAGCACACCAAGCCTCAATGACCTTGCCCACCCTATAACCTGGACAGAAGGTCTCCAGATCAGTAACCAGACTACGTCTGATCCTTTCTTCTTTATCACAACAAGCTGCATCCTTAACAAAGAGCATCTCCCTTCTCACTTGTTCTCCTCCTTACGTCCCTCCGCTTCAGTTTCTCTTGACAGATAGGCATGCACAACGACAGCACAACATCTAAACTTGGAAAAAACAGACTGTTACAAGCTAATGAAATAACAGCCACTGCGGACCGTAACAAAAAATACAAATAACGCTCAAAAAGTGAAAGAGTTCTAATACCACACTTCCCCAAAAGACAGAAGGGTGTGCCACGCCTCTCACGCGCCGCTAAGCACCGAAGAAAACACGAGTGTCATTAGAAGACGAGTTACCTTCTCTGCGCAGGAGGAGCGCTATCGGAGGCTTTGACAGTGAGAGCGTAGGATCGCCCCACTGCCAACACAACTCCTGGAGCAATGGTGATAAGGCCTGTTCGGTCATTGATGATGAAGTCTCCCTGATCCCCAGCCAAAATTTCATACACTATCTGTCCATTGGGTCCCTCGTCCGCATCTACAGCAGTGAGCTGCAATTCAAAACCAGAATGTCAGCACGTGTGGTTCAGCGGTGTAGTTTAATAGTTTTTTTGTAAGGCAACTCGGTGGGGGTAGAGGAAGTAGAGGGGAAACTTGAACACCTGTTAAATATGCAGTAATTTCTAATTGCTGTACAACAAGGATACAATTTAAATGAAGGGTAATAGGCGTAAAAACATCACGAAGCAGAGAAAAACTGCTTACCTAAGATTGCAGGCGAGTTATTTTAAGGTACTAACAAAGAAAACTAAGTTTACTCTGAGGACTAGAATGTGTAACACTTCCTGTAAAGAGGGGGTGGGGGAATAAGACACTTAATGTGCCTCAAACGTAACAAGAGGACCGCATTTAATTACTGAAAGTTCCTGTCCCTCTCTGAGCTCTCCGAAGTGACAGCCCCGTTACTGCCCGTAGTTCTACCAGCCAGGTCTTGCACTCCCAGCCCTCGCCGCGTGGAGCTGGAGAGCAGCGCTGGAGCTCCTCAGGCGTGCGCGGGGGCAGCCGAGCGGCAGGGAAGCAGCAGCTCTGCCCACACCAGCACGCCCCAAGGAAGCACAACCGGTCCCATCGTGGACATGAGAGGCACGTATCACACGTCCACACGACGGCACCTACCTGAGAGGCTGAGCTTCTGGGGGCACCTCTGAGCCCGGTGGTACACACAACCGAGACCATGCTGCTGCGCTTTGTTGCCTCTACACTACAGAATCATCAGATTGTTAGGGCTGGAGAAGACCTCTAAGATCATCAAGTCCAACTGCCAACCCAACTCTACCATGACCACTAAACCATGTCCTGAAGTGCGATGTCCACATGTTTTATGAACCCCTCCAGGGATGGAGACTCCACCACCTCCGTGGGCAGCCTGGTCCAATGCCTTCACCACTCTTGCAGGAAATAAATTCTTCCTCACAGCCTCCAAATCAAAACCTCCCCTCATGCAACTTCAGCCCATTACCTCTTGTCCTGTCAGTAGTTACTTGGGAGAAGAGACCAACCCCCACCTGTGGTGTGTTAACCCTGGCTGAGCACCAGGTGCCCACCAAGCTGCTCTATCACGCTCCCCCTTTCCTCTCCCTCCTCCACAGAGCAAAAGGGGGAAAGAAAAGAAGGTGGAGACAAAACCCTTGCAAGTAAAAACAGAGGCAGTTTAAAGGAAAAACAAAGCCAAGCAAGGCCACGCATGGAAGCAAAGAGAAAAAACCTAAAGATACATTCTCTCCTTCCCATCAGCAGGTGATGTCTGGCCCCTTCCTGAGAAGCAGGGCTCCAAAACTCATAGCGGTTGCTCCAGAGGACCAAGGAGTAACCCCCCTGCTCCAATAAGCTCCTTTGTACTAGCTTTATAGTTGAACAGACCTTCACATTGTATGGAATATCCCTTTGGTCAGTTGAGGCCAGCTGTCCTGGTTATGTTCCCTCCAGGCTCCTGCACCCCCATCCCACTGGGGGAGAATGTTAGAGAGAGCCTTGGCACTGTGCGAGCACTGCTCAGTGGTAGTCACAGCATGGGTGTTACTAACGCTCTTCTAACTCCCAACACAAAAGCACTGCACCATGAGGAAATGGTACACGATGGGAAAACCACCTCAGCCAGACCAAATAAATCACCTCTTTCAAACCTCCTTTCAGGCAGCCGTAGAAAGCAACAAGGTCTCCTCTTCTGCAGGCTAGAGAATCCCAGGCCCCTCAGGCCCTCCTCAGAAGATATGTTCTCCAGACGCCTCAGCAGCTTTGTTACCCTTCTCTGGACCTGCTCCAGCACCTCAAGGTCTTTCTTACACTGTGGTGCCCAAAACTGAACCCAGAACTCAAGCTGTGGCCTCACCAATGCTGAGTCCAGGGCCACGATCACTGCCCTACTCCTGCTGGACATGCTATTTTTGATACAGGCCAGGATTCTGTCTGTTTGCCTTCTTGGCCACCTGGGCACCCTGCTGGTTCATTTCTCTGCCAGCACTATGATTAATCCTGCACGTCCCATTTCTTCTACATAATCGTACAGTTTTGATTCTGAGCATGAGAAAAAGCTAAGGCCTAATATTTTAGACTCAAATTATAATGATGGACCAAATGAGATGAGGAGGTTCTTATCTTGCCCCTGGGAAAGGCAATGGGCTTATCTCACTTCTATAGTGTGCTGCACCAGACATTTAGACACAGGGTCAGAAAATAGAGCTTAGAAATCATATTTGATTGCTTTTAGCCAAGCGTCGAGTCCCAATGACTTCAACTGCCACGCCATAAAGCAAATAACTATCCATCTGAGACTCCAAACCCTGTCAGAACAGTCAGAAGCGCGCCCGTGCCTCGCTCACGCCAGCAGACAGCCCCCTGTCCCCGCTCAGCCCTTCCACCTCTCCTCTTCCTTCACATGTACATAGAATAACACAACTTATTCTACACACGACGTAGAACCATGCAGCAAACTGCTCACAGCACCTACCACTTGACGTGTATTACAATGAATAAAACTGCACCTTAATTATCTCCATATTCTGCAAGCAAACAGGAGCCCAGCGCTGAGGGTTGAGCAACACAGTGCCACCAAACTATGACAGTGCCTCTGGACTTTCCAAGGTGAATTTTTTCTTCCCTCAGGGGTTATTTTGCTGATAGGCACACTGGTTTCTCAGCTGGCTTACTTTTGTGGGATGGTTACCTCAGACAGCACGCAGGGCGACACAAAGCAGTATGAGCAGCACTTGAATGCCTGGGTGGCCACCGCCGCGCTGCCTGGGCTCCCGGCCACCCCCCCCGGCAGCGGGGAAACGACGGAGCGATGGCACACGGGGCTGCCGCTGCTGCCCCCGCCGGGGCCGAGCAGTGCGAGCTGGGAAATGGCAACGGGCACCAGCAGGTAGAGCAGCAGAGTCCCCCAGGGTGTACCAAGCAGCAGGAAATCCCAGCCCCATAAGTGATTCCCTGCAGCGCTCCTACAGCGAGGACGGAAAAAACAGAATAAGCACGTAGCTTCTTGAAAGGTCTCTGCTGGCCGATCTGCTCTGGCTCTCCTAACACAATGCCAGCGGGCAGAACTGCGAGGCCAGGATGTAAGGGGAACACCATAATGACACAAAACCTTCATCACAGCTGCAAAGCCAATGGTAGGATCACCAGATGTTATCTTAGTCAGGGCCAGTCAACCCAGCAGGCTAAATGTCTACCTGCCAGACACCTTCCTCTCACCTCTGTGACACTCTCGAAGCTGACAGCACTCGACTCGACAGGTCGAGGAACTCACTGAAGTCCCTGCTACATCAGGATAAAACGTAATCTCTAAATCGATACAGCATCATGCGCAACCTTCAGCAGGTCACAGCCTTTTGGAGCACTACCTACAGCTTTCAAATCACCTTTGCCCAAGAAGAGCTGAAGAACTGGAAGAGCAGAAACCAAATTTTGCCACTATAACAAGGAAGGAGATGAAGAATAAAACCTCAAAACTGCAATATTCAAGTTAATCGCATTTGCAGACAATGTTAAGCACCACAGGGAGTATGTGAAAAACTCTGGGATCTAGCTGCTTTATAGGATAATCTCAATCCTTTATGCACACAGGCTCAGTGAAATATGAAATTTCATGTAAAAAAATCAAAAACTTACTCAAAACCAAGAACCCACAAGAGCTTAAACAGAATACATTAACTGAAATTCTAAAAGATAAAGGATTCTGTTGCGTTAGTGAAGGTGAGGTTTAGCTTTTCTTAGGAGTGCAAGATACTACTGCTGTAGTTACTGACCTACCTTATGGAGGACCAACTATTTTACCATGGAATAAGTTGTGCACAGCCTTCATCAACTGCAAAGCATGTTAAGTTACTCTTCTCCTGATGTTATGCTGCTTTCACACACAGCACAGTTATCCAAAACACAGTTCCAACACAGAAATATTTTTTAGCTAAACTGATTTTAATTTGTCACAGATACTTCTCTCCAACAAGGTAAAGTGATGGCCATTGCACTAGAATAAACAGATCTTAATTCATCCTCCTGTAGTGTTTTGAGACATAATATATATTGAACACAGCACAAACACTTGAAATACATCAAAAAATCATGAAATGCAGGTCATTTGCTGTACAAGCTTCCAAAAGCAAACTAATATACAAATATTATTTTTTGAGAAAATATCTGCGTTTGGGGTTGATCTCCCTGGAGGAGAGAAGGCTCACTGCTCACCTCACTGCAGCCCTTCAGTATCTGAAGAGGGCCTACAAAAAAGCTCAGCAGGGACTTTTTACAAGGGCTTGTAGCAATAGGATGAGGGGTAAGGGCTTCACACTGGAAGAGGGGAAATTTATATGAGAAATTAAGAAGCTCTTCACTATGAGGATGGTGAGACACTGACACAGGTTGCCCAGGGAAGCTGTGCATGCTCTATCACTGGAGGTGCTCAGGACCAGGTTGGATGAGGCTTTGAACAACGCGGTCAAGTGAGAGATGTCCCTGCCCACAACAGGGGGGTTGGAACTAGATGGTCTTTAAGGTCCCTTCCAAACCAAACCATTCTATGACTGTACAATTCTAACTCACTCTCCCAAGGAATAAGCTACAGGACAAAAGAAAATGGCCTCAAGTTGTGCCAAGAGAGGTTTAAGTTTGACATGAGGAAAAATGTCTTCCCTGAAAGGGTTGTCAAGGCCTGTCCCAAGCTGTCCAGGGCAGTGGTGGAGTCCCCATCCCTGGAGGATCTTAGAGCTGTGGTGCTGAGGGACATGGTTTAGCTGGGTGAACATCTGGACCTGATGATTCTAAAGGTCTCTTCCAACAAAAATGATTCTATGATTCTGTATTTTCTCTGAAATTCTAAAAAAGCCATCCTATGCAGACTGCACTTTTGGAACATGCTTTGCAGTCCACTCATATGATCTCTCAATATACCAATATATTAACTTGCCACAGTCAGGCTTCACACACAAAAGCTCAACATATAAACCTGACTTTCTGCACCCTCCTAGAATTGGAGCTTAAAACTCAAACTCTGTTGCTTTAACCCCTTGTTCTATCCTTCCTACACACAACTGGATAAGTTCATTAACCTTGCAAGGAGGAGCTTCCAAATTAAGTGACAAGGTTAAGAAAAGCGCTGTAATAACCTTCTCTACTGAAGCTCAAAAGTAACACACACAAAGATAAATAAAGGCTTTATGTAAAATACAATGTCCTAAGTATTTAATGACAGGATCTGGAACGAGGCCAGTTTTTCCTGTGACGACATGAAAAAGGGAATTTACTACACAAGTGCATACATTAATAAGGTTAATTAAACTTACAAATACTGAATGCTTGAAAAGATAAGCAATCTGAGTAACGTTTTGGAGGCATTACCAGGAATCAATCCAGAATTAAACAGAATTAAAGTTTAACAGCTGCCATAATATATGGTTCTATAAATTCCATCTCCAGCTGTCCCAGGACGACCATGCTTATTAATTAACAATATTTGAGAAGCACAGTCTAAAATATACAGAAAGAAGTACAAAACATGAGTCATGTAAGAGTGGAGGCAACTGTAGAGTTGCTCTCTGGAGCAGCACAGCAGGGTAAAACGCTGGGCTGCCAGGACTTAGGTGGCATCCTGCCTCATCTCCTAGGGCTCAGCAGCACAGCTCAGCCAGCAGCTGCACTAGGAAAAGCAGTAACCAGGTGCCATGTGTCAAAGGGGAATGGCATTGTGATGGAGGTATAGACTGGAAATTCGGAAGAATTTCCTTCCTGCCCGAGTGGTAAGGCATTGGAGCAGACTGCCCAGGAAGTGGGTGGACTCCATGTAGTGGAGTCCACATCCCTGGAGGGGTTCAAAAAATGTGGAGACCTGGCACTTTGGGACATAGTTTAGTGGTCATGGTAGTGTTGGGTTGATGGTTGGACTTGATGACCTTGGAGGTCTTTTCCAACCTTAAAGATTCTATGATTCTATTTTCCTGAACTTGAGCCAACAAAAGGTAACACTGACAGAGTAGGTCAAAACAGTTTTTCAGTGTCTTCTTCAGAAATTTCATTAAGTTTCTATTCATTACTTTTACTTGAGTATGGAGGTACATTTATTTACTGACAAGTACAAACATAACCCAGTTTTATTTTCTGCTTTGGCTAATAATGTTTACTTTGTAGATGGCAATTAATATGCTGATGGACTGAAGGCAAAGGCTTGCAAATAACCACATAAATAAAACATCAAGTGTCGTTTGGAGATGACTTTTACAAAAACCTCCTCTGAATGGTTCCATGGCTTTATAGCAAGTGGGTGTTTTAAGAGCTGTAAACCATGAGCACAAGGCAAGCTGCAAATACCCAGCTATGCTCTAATACAGCATTTAGCATGTGTCTATATGCAAGGATGGCTCCAGGCACACGTGCCTATGTGCTGGGAATGAAAAGAAACTGTTTAAAAGAGACCAAGTGATCGAGGACCAAGAAGCTGCATTTGAGGTAATGGCAGAACAATCCCAGAGGAGACATTCATTTCATGGCTTTAAATAAAATTTGTCCCCGTGTACAACTGAAAGTACTGTTACTGCTCGAGACTAATTCTACTGTGAGCAAGAGAGGAATGATAGAAGCTGGACTGCCTGCAGTTCTGCCATGATTTATCTTTTGACCTTCAGCACGTTTCTGCTGCGGCGTGTGAAGTTAAGTGCTCTGTGTAACCCGGGGTTGGGGCAGGACTTCCAAATCAACTCACACTGCTGATCTTAGGCAGAATTGTTGCAGCTCGCACGAGGCGAACGAGTCATGCACCAATCCACTGCCCAGCTTATTTGCCATTTTCTATCATGGAGTTATTTAATCGTTCTTATAAGAGAGCCCTTGAACATGAGTCGTGTCTCTGCAACAGGAAATTAAGTAGAAAGGAATATACACAGATAAATTCAAATAGGTTATTTTGGTTTCATAAACTCAAAACAGAGTAAAACCAGCATATAATTCTTAGGGCCAGCTCACAACTTGTTCTGTAAAGAGAACATGCACAAAACCTCTTCATGGCCCAAGGAAGTCTTTGACCTTTGGGCAAATTTACGCAATGGTTTAGGCAGATAATGTTTTTTTGCCATCCTCTGTCCCTTCTCAGCCTCTCTCCTTTCCCTGCTCGATATTCTCTGTGCCCTGCACAGTTTATGCTGTATATAGAAATAGGAAATGTCTAAAGAAACAGAGTGGATCTAAATGGCTTAAGGGAAATGTTATTACATTACTGCTGCATACTCCAATCATCACGGCATAACTAGTTTAAAATAACTGAATCACAGGAAGCAAGTACTAATAGAGAAGTGGAAACCAGGACAGCAAAATTATTACAATATTTAAAAAGAAAAGATGGAATTCAGTACTTTAACACTGCTTCTAGTGATAATTCTTATTTACCACACATTTAACTGGCTTAAATGACAGATTTCTCCATCAGCTGTTGTGTCTCAGAGAGCACTATAAAATACCTATAAAAGCAGAAGGGAAAAAATCAGATAAGAAATTCTCAAGCTGAAAGGGACAGATATTTCAACGTAACTGAGAAAATCCTCTCCTGAACCAAGGCCTCAACCAATCTTACAAGTACTCTGAGCAGACAAATGAAATAAAAGCTTTTTAAAACAGTCCTGTTTTAAACAAGGTACTGGCCCAGCCCCTGGCCACGGAATCAGAGGCAGAGATCTCACGCTCCACTCTGTACCCCCAGAACGCAGAGAGAGGCCTTGCCTGTTGAGGGGAAAAGCTCCTCTGTCACGATACAGCTCCAGCCCAGCTCCAGCCAACATGTCTGGCCAGAAGGCAAAGAGCAGGTTGCCCACCACCACCAAGCTCCCCAGTGAAACCAGTGTGACTCAGCAGCACAGAGATCTGTGCCCACTGTATTCTCACTTCTCTTCAAGGTAACAAGGAAAGGGGGGAAATGCCTTGATTTAACCACCCAGGAAGGGAACAAAAAAATAAATTGAGTTATACTTGTAATGATTTTTTTCCCCCTGCTACTTGTGCTTGTTTTCAAGCAGAGCCTAAGGATTTTTTAATTTACTTTCATTTTTTTTAAGAGTGTACCAGATAGCAAACACAATTGAAACTAATAACTTTGGTTGTTTTTGTTTTTTTTTTCCCCAGGATTAAAATCAAAATAATTTACCTCAAATTGGGAAAACAAGCAACTACAAACTGGAGTTATTTTGTGCATTTTCACACAATTGCACTCAGAAAGAAAGAAAAAAAGAATTTTAATCTCTTAGTACCTTCAGGATAATAAAAGCAAAGTGGCAACTACATGAGAGTTCTTACACCACTACACCTGAATTTTGTGGTTCTGTAGAAAGATAACATGCTTCATAGAAGAAACACTTTCTTAATCATCTCTGAAAATAGGTCTGAGTAGAGAGTTAAGTGCAAACCAGCGCTTAGATGTAGATGATTATGAGATTGCTCAGATTCACTGAGGTCAGGGTTCTTCCTCTAACCTACTTTCTCTGATTAGAGAAAGTGGTTTTTACAGACTAATCATATGTGACCTAGCTCATTTTCCTCTGGGAATTATCACAGCTGATCATCACCTCACAGAAGAGAACCTCAAATGAAGCTTAAACCAATGATGAAATAGGGCTGCAAGACGAGCGTGTTCCACATGCAGAGAACAAGCTAAGTACATAATCAAAATCACTGTATAACATCAAAATCATTGTATTAGCAATGTAAAAATGAAATAAGTCTGTTTTCCATTTCACAAGTTATTTATAAAGCAGAAGCGATCACTGATCAGGCAGCACACATCCACCTTCCTGCCCTAAGGAAACCCATGGGCACTCTTGGCACCACAGGCTCAGTGGTTATTCATAATTCCCCAAGAGAAATTCCATTTTTCACACTCCTGCAACACTGAATGAAAGACTCAGTGCCTGCAGCCCAGGCAAAATAACAAGGTGAGCAGCTTCCCAAATACCCCAGCAGCCTAAAATCATCATTACTGGCATTATCATAGTATGCAGAAATCTTAAGATGCCTCTTAGTTGGCTTTTAATGTCAGTTAGCTTATAACCTGAGATCATCTGGCAACGTAAGGTAAGCTGAAAAACAACCCCTCGCACAAATCAGCCAGAATTGTCTACCCTCCGTCGCTGACATTATAAACTCACACAGTCTGGAAGTAAGCATGTGTTGACCTAGCAGACAGAAGCGTGGAGGAGAGGAAAAAAACCAAAATCACTCCCAGAAGCCTTATGTTTACCAGAATAATTTTCATTTTAGCAAGGGAAGTTCAAGACTGACTTTCCCACTACTTATTTGCAGCTTCACAACATCATTCTAGAAGGGACCTGTTCCAGGTCTACTTCAGGCTAAGCTCAGATGCTCTGCACAATATTTACAAATAAACTTTCCTTTTTACCACTTCTGCCCTTATGCTTTTTTGCCCTTGCAACGTCTGTGACATACATGAGTCCATCAATCTGATGGATGCTTGTTACACAGCATCAGTGTGGGAAGGTAAAAGGCCAGTGTTGCAACAGGCAGTGGAGGAGCAGCAAGGGAACGGTTTCTCAGACCAAACCTGCTCACAAGGATGACACCTGTGACTCTGCCAAGCTAATTCTGGTGGCACATGCAGGCAGCCTTGCAGAGCCACCCTCTCCCAGAAGGAACAATTTACTAAGGACGAGTTTGTACTCCTGCTCTTCACATGCCTCCAGGCCCTTTAGATATTTGCAGTGGAGACACCAGAAAGCACAACCCCTCAGAACAGCACAATCCCCTTGAACACAGCAGCCCCTGAGCCTTGCAGATGGTTGAGAAAAGCCTAGCAGCTGCTTGACTTCAGCCCAGGTAAGATAAACACAACTCAGGCATCTCCGAGCAGCCTTAAGGCCACCTTTGGGTACCAAACTGTTCTTCTCACACATGCTGCAATCTCATTTACCAATGTCATCCGCCTCATGCTTCCTGGCACATGCACCTTCAAGAGGAAAAAAGATTCAGATACTCAGATCCCTTAAATCTACAGCACACTGTTTTGTCAGACACCTTGCACAACAAAGGCCATGTGATAACCCTAATAACTCTTTTTTGGACTCATTTTTGCTGATGCTTGAGCAAAAAGCAACTTAATTTTTTTTCAGTACCGTATGTATCTCTGTATGTTAAATATCACGTGAATGTATTGTGATCACAACATCCAAATTTATATGGGGCATTAGGAGTTTGAGATGTGGCAATATTCTCCTGATGTCAAACCCTACACACAGCTCCTGCGCTCTATCTGCCTTTTGCTCATCCAGGACGACAGGATTTGGTCTCTTTTCTTTGGTTGGTTGTAGGTGGGTTTGTTCGTTTGTTTGGATTTTTTGGTTTTGTCATTTGTTGTTGATATTTGGAGGTTTAGGTGTTTTGTTTTGTTTCTGGGTTGGTTGAGGGTCTGTGTGTGTGTGTGTTTTCGTCACAGAGCTTTATGAATAGCTTCAGGGAACTTAATTATGTTTTCAGCTTTTCTCTTCCCCTCCAGTCTTGCTGAAAATGTCCCCATGGCTCTCGCTGATGCTTTTCAAGCACTTGCTGCCCAGACTGATGAAAGGACAAGAATAACATTAACGAAGATCCAAAGTCAGCAAAGGCAGCAAGTCAATACAGCTCAAGTAGGGCATGTGCCAGAACAGACAATGAACCCTCTCTTTGTACTGTTAAATCACTGCTATTTCCAAATGCTTAATTCCTGGTTACATTTCAGAAAATGGTATTTTATTAGTGATTCAGTTGATGTGTTTTTTTCTTTCTGATATTCCTACAGCCTTCTGTCATCCTTGAACGTTGACCTCCACTAACAGCATCTTGTCTTCTCATCCATCTAGACTGGAAGCACTCAGAAGCATGGTTAAGACCTTAGAAGAATTGCCACCCAAAAAAAAAGCCTTTTTCCATTAACTTCAGTGCAACCAGGATTCACCTCCAGTCTGCACTGAAACGTAAATCAGCTCTTACAAACTTTAATTAAAACTGCTTGTCTCTCTGGGCCTGTGCTCAACACATTTTTCACTGCTCATTTGCTCTAGAAGCAAATAACTCAGGCTTCTCTAAAAACCAAGAGGTTTTATAATGTGGTAAAACATTTTTGGTTATGTTCTCCTGAAC
The DNA here is from genome assembly GCF_000691845.1 of Merops nubicus. Lineage (NCBI taxonomy): Eukaryota > Metazoa > Chordata > Aves > Coraciiformes > Meropidae > Merops > Merops nubicus. The sequence goes on from NW_008581958.1 coordinate 319,320, forward strand.
TGCTTCCCTGTTCTCCCAAAATGTTTTATTACACTGTCCGGCTAATGCAGAAGAATATTTTTTTCTATTCAGATTTTTCAGATGAAAAGGTTTTTCTAGAACTTCAGACAGAACTGCTAAACTGCAGCTATACATCTGGGACAGGCCTATCATTTAATATTAGCAACTTTTTAATAGCTATGTAACTGAAGAAGCAGATGGGGAGAGAAACATCACTTCTTCCTGTTTTCAGCACCTTTCCAATTGGTATCAACAAGGCCATCTACTGATAACAAAAAAGTGAGTTAAAGCTAATAAAAAGACATGAAATACCTTTATAACGCCTTCACCAGGCCTCATATCTGTATAAATCTTGACGTTGTATGATATATTGGAGAAGGTTGGGGAATTATCATTTGCATCAATCACCAGGATATTGACTGTCACTGGAACACTCTCCTGGACACCGTCAGAAGCTGTCATCTTCAGGGTTGAAAAAGAGAAAAAGGCAGAACAGGAATTTATGTTAATGATGTGTTCTTAATACAACCCCAACTGTGAGAAAATAGAGTATGGCAACTAAAAACCAGCATTTTGTGTCTTGCTTTTGTTTTTACAACTGCAGGAGGCTTCAGCCGAGCTTGAGCTGGCAGCGTGCAAGACTCGGAGCAAAAGCAAAATGAAACCACACCTTTCCAACATGCTGTGTCAGATTTAGCAGGAGGAATGGGAGGGAATAACCGTTTCCCAAGGGCTGGGATAGTGCACAGCTCACAAACCTGCTCAGCCCAGGCACTGCCACATGCAGGAGCTGCTACACATGGTTAAACCTCAAAGAGAGTATTTTAATGTGGGACTTATAGAGCCAGAGGCTTTCTTACTCAGTAGGGCAAATCTGAGCTCTCCTTTCAAATGCTAAATGGAAGGAAAACAGGGATGCTTCACTGGGAACCCGTGTTCCTCTTTCCCATTGCTTTAGGGCTGTTAGGATGTTTACTCACAGACTGGGAAATGCCTGACAGGATATTAAGTTCACTGAAGCTTTTTTCTTTTTTTCTATTTTTTTTCCTTAATACTGCTGGCTGTATTTTCTGTTAGCCTGCTTTTTTTTATTTTGTACTAAAATAAAGCAAAAAGGCCATTACAGGTGTCATGTTGTTAGCTCAAGGGCAGAGAAAAGGCAAAGGAAGCCAAAAAGAGGAGTCAGATTGTGTCATGGCAGGGTGGTGAGGAACAAGATACAAGCCTGGAGGTGATGATAGAGATGTTGCTGGCAGAGGTATCTAAATTGTGGCTATCAAACCAAACAGATGCATTTTGGAAGAGTGTACTAACCCAAGTATCAACTCCCTCCACCCCTGGTATTGCAGCTGCTCATCTTTTCATTGCTTCTCTTCTTCTGTGCCATTTTAACAATGCATAACAATATTATTACTGCTGGTTTTCAGCACAGGCTCTGACCAACAGCTGACGTGCCTGCAGGTGCATTTAGCTTACCGAGAAGGTGTAAAGCTGCTGAGCTTCTCTGTCAACGGGCTGCAGCAGGGTGAGGTAGCGGGTGATGCCACTCTGAGTCACAGTGAAAAATGTATTGTAATCATTCAGAAAGAGATGGAGCTGTGGATCCTTGATCTTTAAATGATATTAGAAAAAAAAAAAAAAGCACTTTAGTATAAATTCATACATACCATTAAGTTTCCAACTACTCAATGCAAGTGCTTGTTTCAGTTGAAGCCTAAATAAGCAGGAAGTACAATATTGTGACAATCTACAAAACTGTAAAAAAAATAACTGTAGACAACAACACTGCTGATCTAAAAATCTAATCTTCTTGATAAAATATATATATATAAATGTATATTAAATATACACATTAACCTAAAAGGTATATACACATTAACCTTAAAGGTAAACTCAATGGTAAACCAATACTGGCATCTCCTAGTTTTAAATGATGCTTTTCTTCATTAAAACAGTAATTTTTAAGCCAAACACAATTTACCAGTATAAGAAACAAACCCAAAAGCTATCTTAATTAATGGAGCAATAAAACAATTGAGTTGATACAATGGAAAAAGATAATAAGCACATTGCTAAATAGGTGCTGTTCAGAGATTCTCTCTATGTTTTGAAAGGAGTCACAACACATTGATGCAGAACTCTGAATCTCTCAGTTATCAGATGAAAACCACAATAAAGCAACTGTGGCCTAACTTTCAATAGGAAGTAAGACTTTAAGATATTAAGGGAAAAAAAGCAAGTCAAGGCACTATAAATTAGTTACTCATGACTTCCTGGGTAGCCTGCTGGGAACACAGATGGGTGAGCACCAGGAGTGGTGCTGCAGTTCTAATGGTGCCTGCAAAACCACGCAACAACACAGAGAGGGCAACACCTCCTCAGATATCCTGAGCAGCCTCTCAGGAACTCATCCTTCCCCTTCCATCCTCGCTCCCAGCAGGGATAGCAGATTATAAGGGTATGGGGAAGAAGAATGAAATGTTCCCTGGGGGAAAAGACTGAACTTAATTTGGGGGTAAACACAATCTCCACTAACAAAGAGAATCTCTTTTTTTCTTTGGGGTCAAACAGATTCTCCACTAAGCAGAATGTTTCTGCCATGGAGAGAACTGGACATTATTACTGTGTTCACAGGGAATAGAGAATATTAATTAAAGTCCAGGACATCAAAACAGTTCCTTCTAGTGTGAACTCAGCATACAAAGCTGCAGAATGGACTTTCCATCCCTTAGTCCTTACCCAGCAGTCTGCTGGATGCCAGCACAGAGCAGGCAAAAAGGATGCTGAAGCTCTGTATGCTCTGGTGGTTCTAAGAAGCCCCACAGATTAAGGCACTTTTCTGGGATGTCTGTGTTGTTGAAATGACCTAAACATGAATCGTGACTGGGATGAAATACCTCCGTGTCTTCTCCCATCTCTTTTAAGATGCTACTGAGTTACAAAACTCATGTAGGGTGACCCTTGCAGTCTAATTACAATTAAATTTTAAAATAAATTAGGTTACCTTTTATTGCCTACAGTATTCCAATAAAACCATTTCTGTGCCCTTGTATGTAATCTAGTTAATTTAACCTGACTTAATGTGCTACTCTCAGTCGTTAGTTATTTAGTTTATTTCTGTTATATAAGGGGAGGTGACAAAAGAGGAATGTAAATGTGATCAGGCAAAGCACAAAAGGCTGGGAAACGAATCCTGTAAAAGCTCTTTTGAACTGTCCCAAATAACGTGGAGGTGAGGAATTGAAGGACTGCTGCTATGAATAAAATGCAACAGAAAAGCCAGAGGCTGAACAAGAGGTAACTTGAAAAGTCCTTTTACCAGCTACTTTCCAACATAATTCTACAGAACCTGCCCCACACAGAGTGGAATGCACAAGGTTGTCAGAAATAGCCAAACTCAGCAAATCATCCAAAAGGTAGCATCACGTTGTTCTTCTCTGAGCATTTTCTCAACTTGAATGCAAACTACTTCTATAGAAGGGTAGCTGCTGCTAATGGAAAGAAGAAAAGAGAGCACTGGGTAGTTCACAGTCCCTGCAGCAGAGAGGCCGTCAGTGCTCCAGCTAGTGCGAGCGTGCTCCAAGTGCCACAGGAACAGCTCCGAGGACAGATGAGCACAACAGGAGGAGGAAGAGAAACTTATTTTAGCAACCCAAAATACTCTAAAGCACACGTTTTGGAAGGCTAAGATTACACTATTTAAATGAGAAACCATTTCAGCTGCTGAAAGCTATGTGAAAGAAATATCAGTGTTCCAAATGAGTGGTTTCCTGCTGCCTAAAGCTTCGCTGCAACTATGCCAGCTTTTGGTAAAATTAAAATTCATTTTACAGCTAGCAATGCAAACAGCGATCTCTTTTTGCCATGAAAAATTACAGAACGTAATTGCCAATAATAACTGAATACATAAGTCAGCTGAAAATTTAATTTACAAGAACCCTGGTTAGTTGTTACAGTTCTTGCTTGTCATTTTGAATGCTAATAAACAGTATTTTTTTCCTAACTTGTTCTTGAGAAAATCCGATGATGGAGATCCCATCCACTCCCTAAGTAATCTACCCTTTTCCTTAGCTATTCTTCTATTGGAAATTTTATCCTACTGTGTAAATTAAATTGCCTTTGCTGCCATCAATGCCTATTTCTACTTTGTTCCATGCATGTTGGTCCTACAAAGCAATTTATTTCCTTAATCTTGGCATTGCTATGCTTTTACATTTTTACCACATTTTATGCTGAATTAAAATGTTCACAGTTAAATTGAGCAGACTTTATGTGGCCGATACTGAGAGAGAACACAATTGTGGGAAACAATCCATCTATGTCAGCAACATGACTTCCAGCATTTTAATTTTTTAAACTAGCATTTTATTTTGGGGTCTGGACTTAAGCACTGTGATTTCTGACTACATTTTCTTACACTAACTTGTCTCTGATAAATTGTTTTAACATATTAAGTGGAACACTCTTGGAATCCACACAGCAGAGTACGCATGCAGCCTGGGAGGACCGTTTCAAGCACGTCATTCAAACCTGATGCGGTTTACAAACTTCATACTGACCAGTAGGTACTTTTTAAATTTAAAAGAATACTTTCTGTAACACTCAAGATTTCTAGAAGGATACATATTATTATTTAATGAACATAAAGCAATCACAATGTGATCACGGTACAGCTTCATGCCCTAATTGAATTTGGTGTGACGTGTTTAAAGGGTTCTGTGCAGGCTTCACAAAACAAGTGACAGTCCCAGCATCAAGCTCCAGAGCAGAGAAGATGGAGGAGGACAGGAGGAAAGAAAGAAACAAAACACACAATTAAAATGAAGAGGAATTTTGCAAACATAATACCCAATACCTACAGGAACAGCACCTGGTGCAACCTACAAAGACAAAGACATGACACAAAATGAATACAAGTCAAAAAACATAAAGCTGATAGTGATGGACATCATAAAAGCACTAAGTTTGGGGGGAAAAAAAAATGGTTACAGGCAAAACTACCAAACTTGAGGTTCAGCAAGTGCTCCAATGCACTCATAACAAAAACAGCCTGGTTTTGAATGTGCTCTGCTTGAAAATCTCTGAATAGTTCCTGATAGTTTGAAATCCTGAGTGGATGTTAATGTTAGGTTTCTGCTGCTCCTCTCCTCCCGCAAGGGCTTGCAAGCTCTTCCTAAAGCAAGTATTTTCCTACAAGCTACTAAGATTAAACCAAAATTACATTATATTGTCAAGAATGAGGGGACACTGACACATATTCTGTACATGTATCAACATCCCAAGGACTATTTAGAGGAAATATATTTGGATGATAAATTCTCCAGGATAGCCAGAACAAGCTTCAACAGGATCAGAACTGCTTAGGCCTTCTGATTGTCAGCACAGACTTGCCTCCAAAAAGCTGTAGCAATAACAAAGGTAATTTAATGACACCTCTCTGTTTTCCAGCCTTTTTCATGTGGAAGATGATCAGCACTGAAACGCCCATGGAAGAGAATTGTTTTGTTGAAGAGTTTTCCAGCATTTGCCCTCCTCATTTCTGGGTGAAAGCAGAAAAATCTCTTCCACTCGTATCTTTCACTGGAAAAAAATCTTGAGATTGAGCCTTGCAGAGGGGAAGCAAAACCTGAGATTCCCAATCCCATTGACAAGTGGTTTGCAGTCAGACTGTGCTGGCCTGCACCTAGCTGATTTTCTCTAACTTGGTGCAAGATGAGGACTGCAAGGCCTGATGAGATGGTTCTCCAGGCTCACTCATTCAGCTTGGAGGGAATAGGCAAAGAAGACACAGCATATCTGGAGTGAACTTCCTGCATCTTTAACACCACCGTTAGGGATCAGAAAAATAACCTGAAGCACAGTCTCCGGAGAAGTCTTTGTGATGGCTTCAGTAACAAAACCACTTAGATCAACAGGACCAAGGAGGAAAACAAACCAAGCCCAAATTCTGAGCAACTGATAAACTAAGGGAGATAAACCTGTCTGAGAGGACACTGCCCAGGCCACCCTATAAGTAGTTTTTTCTCCTTAAACATTTTTTTCCTTTAAAGTGAGTTCATTTAAATAATATTTAATTGTACCATTTAACACAGTAAAAAAACTTCTTCACCATTTAGGTCATCTAAACTTCAGAGGAAAATATGCCAAAAGACTAACGCAAGAACCAGGATGGATGCTGAGCAGTGCTTTAATTTTGAATTAATTTTAATCACCACCAAAACCTCTCCAAATCCCTGCACAAAGCAAGGGCTGAGGCACAAGCATGACTAAAAAGTCAGGCACTAGAAAGTGCTACCAGACTTTGGCAAATCGAGGTGCGAAGGGCCATGCCACTCCCTGAAAAAAAAGTCGACAGGAAAGTTTGGAAAAAAAGATCATCTTCTGATCTTCATACAAATGAGCTGCTCCTGGGAGAGGGCAAGAAACAATCTCAGCATCTTCATCACTTCCACTAATTAGTGGTAGCATTTGTTTAAAAGAGGGCAGATGTACATAAAGCAAACCCCTTGAGGACTCCAAGGAACTCAGAAGAGAGAAAGAATCGCCTGAGAAGGCAGAAGCCATTGGATATTCCTCCTACACAAGTACAGGAACAAATACAGTGCTACAGTAGCAATTCAGTGTTAGAGTTTTCTTTTTCCTTCTTAAGCATAAAGATTCCAAAAAGAAAAAAAACTCTTAACAAATTCTAAAGAAAGGAGCAGTCTCTGCTTTGCTTTTCCCTTTTGTCTGTTTCAGTGATGATATTAATGGGCTGTTCCATTTCGGAAGAATATTTCCTGAATTATTAGTTTGAAGTGTGATTATTAGGTGTCACAGAAGTGCCATAGAGGACTAGCAGTATTATGAGAACTCTCCTCTCCAGAGAATACCGCCTGCAAAACAAATTCAATCAGCAACAGTGAAAAATATAAGCAATCAGGCAAATATTAGAGAAAAAACACTTCAGTATCTAAAACGGTTCAGTACTCCTGAATAAAAAAAAAAAAAAATAAATAAATCCACTCTCTTCTCTTATTCTGGATATATAATTGAAAATCCATAACCTGCATTTGTAGTTACATTTAAAAGTTATTTTATCCATTATTTCTCTGTCCTCTCAGATTGCTACTGAGATGTCTTTATGTAAAATAATAATTCCTTAAAATTTCCCACGTGTTCTCCAGCAACACAAACGTTGAGCAACCATCTACCTAGTTTGACTTCGACTTCATAAGACAATAGAACTGTAAAACCTGAAACTGGTCAAGTAGAGAAGGATCTGGAGAGGAACCTATGGTGACAATAGACCCATGTCCTGCTCTGCTGCCCAGGGTTGCTGCACTTGGCTGGAGGTATCTGCAGAAGCAGCAGGGTTCCAAATGCGTGCTGGGACCCATTCAGTGCTTCTGAACACACGCTGGCACGCTTTATAAACACAGCATCAATCCTGTGTTCTGATGAGCACTGCACAAATTACTTTACACCCCCAGTTTATTCATCAAGACGCTGCGTGTGGTATCGGTAAACAGCTCGGTGTCAAGCAGGATGTAACGGATGTGAACGCTGATGAGAGTCTTTCAAACTGGAAGTTGCATTTAATTTCAATTCACCTCTCTCGTTTCAGAGAGAGACAACAAGACTTGGCACACAGGCCAGTTGGTGTGTGGCATAAGGCAGTTACTGTGGAGCTTTTCCACTAACCTTAACCACTGGAGTACAAGAAATTAGCGCTGCCCCATGGGGCAAAGGAGTAAGGATGGAAGTGGCTTGGGAAGCCTTCAATAAACAGCAACCAGACAATACTGTTTAAATTCCTCAGCTCAGGTTTACTCAGGTCTTAAGCTATCAGGTCTTAAGGTACTTGCGTGGCTTAATTTAATTTATGCCATTTAAACAGACTGCTTCATTATATCAGCACTTGGCAGTGCTGCTGCTCTAGTTAAGGGTCTGTTTGCAATGTCACATCTATAAATTAATTTTTGGAAGGTTTATTGCAGGATTCTATTATAATTTCTACAGGTTTTCAGTTTAGAATGTGTCTTGGTTTTTCTTAAGATATGCACTTCAGATGACCACTTCCTTCATGCACCTATTTGAGGACAGGGAGTTTTTTTCATACGAAACATAACCTCAGCTGATCTGTCAATTAGAAGAGTGAATAAATCATGTTTAGCCAGTGTCACTAATGGAAACTAATATGCATAGGCATGGAGAGGATATGATATAGTCAACCCTTCATCTGCAACCCCTACTTACAAAATACATTAATTCACCAAGACACAGTGAAACCATCAGAACATTAAGACCTGCAGAAATTGACACGTCGGTGACACAGAGAGAGATCGAGGGCACCCTCATCAAGTTTGTGGACAACGCAGAGCTGTGTGGTGTGGTCAACACGCTGGAGGGAAGGGGTCCATCCAGAGGAATCTCAACAGGCTTCAGAAGTGGGGCCATGCCAACCTCAAGAAGTTCAACAAGGCCAAGTGCAAGGTCCTGCACCTGGGTCAGTGCAGCCCTGAGGAGAAAAGACTTGGGGGTGCTGCTTGATGAAAAGCTCAACATGAGCCAACAGTGTGTGAATGCAGCCCAGGAAGCCCCAGCCATGCCCTGGGCTGCATCCCCAGCAGCACTGGCAGTGGGTCAAGGGAGGGGATTCCACCTCCCTCCTCTTGCGAGACCCCGCCTGGAGAACAGTGTCCAGATAGGTTCTTTGTCCCATTTTGACTGAACCTAGATTTTTACTAGCTTAACCTAACTCCTGTTATTCATTATCTGATGAAAATAACGCCATGACATCAACCAACCAATTGTTAAGTTCACTAGGAAATACTTCTGAGCCCTTGAATGGTCATTTCCTATGGATATAAATTTCCCATCTATTTCTACTGAGACTTAGAAATATTCAACAGCTTGTGATCAGCTGCCTAATGCAACTTGTGTTGAGGAATGATGAACTTCTTTTTCATCGTCTTTGGACACAGACTAAGTTATGTTAGCACTCCCAACTGAGATATCTGCTGCAGAGTGGATGGATTTTTTTTATTATTATTCATGATGCAATTAAACCTACAATTACTTGGGCCACACCTATGTTGAAATTTGTAGTGCAGGCAAACACAAGCATATGAATAAACTGCCCTGTCCGTATATTGAGATGACTTCAGGGAAACATGCTGATATATTGCACAGGAGGCACAATAAAACTTGGTGCCCTACGGTCAGACTGGTGGTGATGAATTTCAGAGCACTCGTGAAAAGTTGAGATATTGAACTTGTACTGACAAAATCAGCAACAGAAAGTGCTTCCGGTGGGGAACAAATACCAGGATTACATTACAAACCTCATGAAATAATTTATATTAAATGAACAAATGACTCTTCCATGCAGTTCTTGAAATTAAGTATCTGCAGTTTGAGAGTATACAAACAGCACATGCTATACTAACCAATTGGTAGTTACATGATTCAAAGAGCCCAAATTCAGGGGTTAACACTTCAAAGTTGTCTTAATTTTCAGTCTCAAATATGATCCAATACATAGTTCCATCAAATAACTGTGTATTAACGCCTTTGACACCTTGTGGGTAGAGTTGTGCAACTGCCCAGGAAAGGTTAATCAGAACACTATTAACTCCAACCTGAAAAACCTCTGGAGGTTAATGAAGTCCAAAGTCTTTCTGTCATTCTGATAGCGCAACAATATCATCTACTAGGAAATAGGAGAGAGGCCCAAAAAAACATCAGCATGGAAAACTGCCACATAAATTTAAGTGTCTGAGCTAGGGACACAGAATTTTCTTATTTAAAACCAACTCTCTTAATTCATTTCAAGCATGAAGGATTCAGCTCCTCCTTCACCAGCCACGCCATGTGTCTCCTTTTACCACGCTGGGTTTTGCACGCACAGCAGGATTCTCCAGTGTTGCTGCACCTACCTACAAAGCCTTGAGGGCAAATATCTCAGTCCCTGGAATATCCATGGACTTGCAGATAGAGAAACACCAGAAGTACATTGTAGATGAACAGTGAGATTTGGGTACCACTTTTGGCTGGCCATCACCTAAACTAGCAGTGCTTCAACCCAGGCAGAAATGTTTCACAAGAAGCTCTCCAGTTGCCCAAAACCCTACTCTGAGTTTCAGAACGAACACCTGTGCAACACACAAGTTGATGGGTCTTGCAGACAGACTGGCTTAGTTTCAGTCTTCCACTCCTCAGGTGATTAACTGCCTCTCTTTGCATTTCTGTGAAGTTAATGTACAGTCACACGTGTTGTAAGGTGGGCATCAATAATGCCCTAAAATTGTAGAAGTCTGTAATGCACCAAGGCATATTTGAACCAAAGGGCTTTACTAAGACTTTCATGAAGGTGTGGTTAGAACAAAATCAGCAAAAAACATCTAAAAATATCCCCATCTTTTTTGTTAGGGATCACAGAACTAAAAGCAGTCTTCTGAGAAAATTTCTCAAATTAGTCGCTTATAAAGGACTTAAGAACTGTGGACACAAACTCACAGGATTTGATTCCCATTGTGTTTGGGCACATGCTACACAGATTTTACACAGCACAATCAGACAACTTATTATAAATACAAGCACACACCTGATGCCTCCACACCTTTCTCATCCTGATATTGAGCAACCTAAAATATCTCATTAATTTGATGGAACAATGAAGTGCTTTGCTTTGAACAGAAGCAATGCTGAACTAGAGCACCTCAGAAGTCATACCACTCGTCAGTGATGCTTACTGATGACCACCATGAGCTTAATCCACACCTTCTATGCAGCTCCTAAGAAAGCCGGATGCACCAGCCATGTCCACTTGCCTTCCAACCCATTCCTACTAATGCCCCACTAACTGTGTGAGTTTTTTTAATGGATTGGAAGGAGATATTCTACGTGAGTTTGGGCTTTAAAATAGCTTCTTAGGACAATAAATGGAGACAGTGATGTAGAAAGCATCTTTCAGTTGACAGTGGCCTCTCATGTTTCTCAAAATATATGAATTTGCTACATCAAAAGTAAAACTTATAAAAAAGATTTTTTTTTCAGAGTATCATGTTAAGAATTTTACTAAGGAATATTAGCATACACAATAAATAGTACTACAAAACCTATGCCTACAACTTAGCCCTTCCTTTTGCATCTAAAGGTAACAAAAGCAGAACAGAAACAAGAACAACTTTTCTTTTGTTGACAACTGGAGAAACAAGAGTAATTAGAGGAAATAGAGATGTTATCAAAAAACACATAATGGCAACAACCCCAGTGAGAACAGAAGAAACATCAACCCTAGAGATGACAGACAGCTAGATACACAGATACCTGGAGGTAGTGTTACTACTTGGTTGCTGGCCTTTTGAAGATGTTCAGGTTTTAGTATGAGTAATGGTAGGATCTAAATCCAGGCAGAGCAAAGACTGGATTGAACTTCCAGCCTTCTGCCCTCCTATTCCTTTTCTTCCTGGTTTGTTCAAACTACAGCTTCCTTCTGCTTTGAGCTTCACTTACCCATTTCCCCACATTGTGTGGTAAATCCCTCCTTCCCAAAAAAGGTATTTTTTTCTCCCTTTTGCACTAAGCATTCATCATCCCTAACAGAACAGAATCTTAAGGAGAGCTGAGTAAAACAGAGGTTAGTTTTTCAGTTCAAGCACATTTGCAAACCTATTTGAACTCAGAATGAAAACAAAAAGGGAACCTTAAAAATGGTACTTAGATTTATTTATTATGAAAGCAGTTTTGTCTCAAGAAAAAACAATGATAAAAGAAAGAAGTCTGAAAACAATAAAAATGCAAACAGCAGTAGGGCACTATGAAAGAATAAACCAAAACCCTACCTCCTCCACATCGTTGTCCAACACCACGATTTGCAGTGGAGAAGTCAGGTTCTGGTTATCAGAGATGGTTGTTCCCACCGGAGAGGACTCAAGGATGAAGCCCTCGTACGTGGCCCTTGTGAAGTAAGGCTTCTGATTGTTCTCATCGAGGACTTCGATGTGCAGGTTGGCAAAGGCAGGGAGAGGATGCCCGTTGTCTTGTTCAGCCTGGAAAACCACCACATTTGTCAAAGGCTTTCAGCTAAGTGAAACTACAGTCACTACCTGGCATTGGCTTATCATTTAGGAATTAAAATCCAGTTATAGAAATGAATATCAGCATACGGATCATCCTGTCATGAAAAAAAAAAAAAAAAAAACACCAAACAAAAATTAGCTAGGATAGACAAATAAAAAGACTTTCCAGCACAATAACCTTTTAAATAGTCACACCAAAACTCAAAGCTACACAGCACATGTGCAAATATAGTTTCTTAAACTATCAGTATGGAGAATTTTTGAAAAATCTTTGAAGGATGGAAGAAAACTGGGAACTGATTGTACCACAGAACCTACACCCACACCACCAGCAGGGGAGCTACAGCCAAAAGATGACAACAGTACACGTGGACATATGGTACTTGCTACGGATTACTGGAAGAGTGTTGCCCTAGATACGACTCTTTCTCCCTCTCCCAAAAACATGTCTTTCTAGTGTTAGATGAGTGGGATTTTAGTTTTGGTTTTGCCTATTTTTGGAAAAATTCTTTACTTCTATTAATAACCTCTACTTTCCACTGGCAACGCCTCACTCACCAAGATTTACTTACCAAGAGTTTCACCTGATTTAGTCTTATTTTCAAGCTTCCTAAACATAAAAGCACTAATTGCCTATTCCAGGATGTTAATCTAATAGAAATGTATGATGTTGCTTGCCTTCTTTTTTTTTTTTTTTAAATTTACTACCTATGACTAATTAAAGTAAATAAACAAGGGAAGTAGAAGACAACAAGTAATTTGTTCTTTAATTTATAAAGGGCAAACCAGCTTTAATTATAGTCTTGCACATGTTCCTGTAGAAAGGTAGTGGTAGGGTACTGTAAGACAGTCCCTGTTCCTGTGGCTTCACTGCCAAAAAAATCTGTAAGCACACAGGCCCTGGGACTACACTATTCCCTTTCTGCAGATGTGCAGAATGTGTTGTGCAATAACTTCTCAGGTGTAAAACTACTCCAGAAAAGAGAGAACAGTACCTAAATTATTATTGTTAACAGCACTTTCTGTTTGCAGAGGATTATTTTTATTCCAGTATCTGCCCTTTTCCAAAATAGATCATTTCTCATTATTCAAATCCAAGGTCCAAGGAGCTGCCTCCTGGAAACATGTCATTTTCATTTCATCAACTGGTTATTTGTAATTTCTTAATCAGATGTTTTTTGTGTGTCTGTGAAATGTGAACACTGTATAAAGCTTTGCCTTGTTTACCAAGCAACAATAGCCTGCTGATGATGATAAAAACTTCCATTTCAAGTAAAAAAAAAAAAAAGCATAAACATCAAAATTGCTATTTGTTCAAAGTAGGTAATTTAGTCATTCATAAGACAATCGTTCAAAACACCCGTTTTCTAGGGAAAATGTCTTTTGCTCTTTAATAAACATCAGGATTACTCTTAACCAAGAGATGGGCAACAGTGATACTGGCACAGACTTAAAAGCAACCCCCAGTCTTGCTTGTACGTGGCTGTTTTCTGACTCAGGAGGATATGGTCAGACCTGACAGATGGACTTACATAGGCAGATTCTAGTATCTGAAGTTAATAAGGGTTTTCCTAGGAGATTAATCCTTGTTAATGAGACAAAACCACTATGAAACTGGGAGTTCTGCTAGTTAATTCACTGGCATGTTAAGATTTCAGTTAACCAGGGTGAAGGAAGCAAAACATTTAGCTACTGATGTTCTTAGATACTTTTAGGATCCAGGATGCTACCAGTGATTAAATCCATAATTGCCTCAAATAGTTATTCCCAGATGAACCATTAGTAACTTTTTTTCACCCAGCTTCCATTATTTACATTCAAATAAAACAGGTAACAGGAAAATAGTACACCAAGGACAGGGAGATAGTACAGCAGGCTCCAGTCACCCCAAGAGTCTGATGTTTTTGGGTGACCTCAAGTGATTTTTCAAGAGCTGTACCTTAGTTGAGAACATCTGCCAGCACATTGGTCACTGTCAGAGAATCACATATATCAGGTTAAATTAGCATTTTGTTAGAACCCTCCCAATTGCACTGTATTTCTTTCAAAAGAACAGCACTCAAACATCCCTGGGGGAATCCTGGCCTTGCAAAAGTTATAGAACAAGGTGTTTCAAATCCAATGTGGCAACAGCATAGGAGACTGGGCAAGTGACTCCCAAATGCTGAACATAATTTACAGAAATGAGATTTATTTTGAAGTTGACGCTCCACTGAATAAAAATAAACTTCATGTGGAAAAGCTAACATCAACAAAATTACTTGGAGGTACTCTGGCTACTGACCCAGTAGGATGCAGCTTCAAAAACATCCTGATATAGAGAATTTTGCACTAAATTCATACACTGAAAACACACACAAAAAAAAAAATCTCTAAATTGATCATGGTTTACTACGAAAGAAGGATATGCATTCCTAAGATCAGGCTTAAAATTGTAAGCCCTAGAGATCAAAACTGCAATGGGGATTCCCTCCACGGTGGGGGGTTCAACTCAAAAGCTCTTCAACCTTGCAGGTGCTTTCCCTTCTGTTCCCTAGGTTGGGTACGCTGGTCAATATAATTAACTTTGGCCATCCCACTGGAGAATGTCACTTCCCAGCTGCTTCCCAACACTTCCCAACAGTCACTTCCCAACTGATTCAGCATTTCTCGCACCAGGACACAACTCAAACTGCTGATGTATTTAATTGTTGGCAAAACCCAGTGCTCACCTCCTTAAACTCCCCTTCAAGAGCCAGGCAGAATTAGATGTCCTTTGCATCTGACCTTATTTCCTACTCAAAAAGAATCTCCTTTTACAACAGCAGAAGACAGACAAGCAAAACACTGCTGGTGAGAGAAAAGTGCTTTAAAAAACAGGGAGTGCTGAAACTCTAACCAACTCTCAGTGCATCTTCCTTTAATGCTTTTTTAGTAGTTTTGTAGAATTTTCTGCTTTTCTAATCCAGCCTACCTACTTGTGGGGGTGTCATTAAACTCATTTTTAATCAGTTTTATGGGCTTGTGCTATGACACTTTACATTCAACCTAATCCAACTGATACAAAGGATAAAACATAACCTCCACAGAGAAGAGTATCTATCCTCTGATCCTTATAGCACACTGATGTTAAAAAACACAGCTTTAATATTCATAAGAGCAGAAAGATATAAGCACTTGCTCTCTTAGAAGAGATTTAGTTGAAAGCTGGAAGGGAGACCAAAATTGTTCTTTTCCTTACAAGGCCTCTTTCAGAATTGTTCTAAGCCACTGGAAAACACAACCGTGTTTTTTTTTTTCTTTTGGCATTTACATGATGGGTCCAAAAAAGCAAGGAAGGAACTAAAGAAAACATCAGTAAGATGCTAGTTACAAATATTTCAAACATGTTTCCTTTAGGAAATCATTTTCTATAGCAATCACTTCTTTTTTTCTTTTGTTTAATACGAATAATTTAATGGAAAATATGAGAAATTGATTTGTTTTCCTATGTTACATAAACTTATCCCCAGAAGCAGTGCTTGGCTAGGAGCAGTTCTTGTACCTTAGATCCACACCTTGACAGTTTTTAAAATTCATATATTGTCTTTCTGATCCCGTTAATACAGATATGCTCTGCTTACCACACTGATGGAAAGACTGGAAACAGTGTCTAAAGTAACAACATAACTTATTACAGACCTCCTGACTCAAAAAAAATGTAGGTAGGATATTAGGTTATCACCATCTAATAAATAACCAGGCTGATAATGTCTGAAACCTAAAAAAAGGTGCAAGACTGGAAGAATAAATACTAGTGGCAAAACCAGACTAGTTTCCACCAGTATCAGCCCTAAGAATCTTCACTGGAACCCATGTAACCAAATGGTCCATTAAAAGGAACTTTTTTTGTGTGCTACCTGACCAAAGGGTTTGCTGAAATGAGTGCCATCAGTCTTTTCTTCTTCACAACCCAAGTTTTTCAAATCGTTAGGTCCTAAAGTGATTTTCTCTGTGCTATCACAATTTTCTTAATTCCCTGAGCAACCTAACACCTTTATTCAAGAAAACTGATTTTAGACATTGGTTGTCCTTGTGCTTCAACCACGTAAGCCTGTTATACCTGCAGCAACCAGGTTAGCTTCTGGATATTGTTTCTTTAAAAACGTGATCAAATCATTCCTTTTTCCCTGCAGTATGCGAAATGCAGTAAGCCAAAACACTGCACTTGAACTTACTTTTGTTATCACTCATGAAACATATAAAAGTGGATGAAAAATTTCTTTGATAGATAAATATGACATTGAATTTTTATTCTATGGCTAGACTAAATTTTTTTTTTTTTTAAATAACATTCAAAAATCAGGGCTGAGTTGGAAATAATTGAATAGAATAAAACTATGTCTTATTTCTTCCAATTCAATGATACACCCACAATGCAGCACAACTGTTCAGCTTAAGATAGATAAAGCTCTCAAAATATATGCACCATCATGCATATAACCCCATTAAAAAAAACGACCAAACAAAAAAAAAAAAAACAAACACACAAAAAACCTTGCCACTGCATCTTAGATATTTCAGTGCTTCTGTAAAGAAAAGAAAAACTGGAACACTATTTGAAGAAGGTTCACAATATATCTGAAAATTACCTTTGGCTTTTCTGACAGGTAAAAGAGCACATTCTTCTGCTATTGGAAGTTTAATGCTGGGTTTAGAATTGATGCATCCACTTAAATATGCTGTAAAAAGAATTACACTGAACTTCACCGCCAGAAGATACCAACCTAAACAAGACAGAGGGAACCCCAGCACGGTGCTAAAGATGCTCTCACAGACACCACAGGAAGAGCTGCTGCCTGGCTAACAACCATCTTTGTGGGTCCTGTAAATGTCCAGTTCAGTTGCAGTCGTTGCTTCCAGTCTTGCGACTCATCTCCTTTCCAAAGACCACCAAAGTCCCCTGCCATTGATTATACCCTGGCCTTCTAAGAGCTACAGTCAAAGGAGTAAGGAACAGCCTCTGGCCAACACACTCGATAGCTCCCTGAAGGAGAGGCAATACTGGAGAATCCCAGGCAGGTCACTTGAGATTTTTCTACTCAGTACAAGAACAAGGAAAGAGCCTGAGAACTCTGGACAGTTAAACTTAAGCCTGACTTCAAGTTGCCAAGAAGATGGAAATGTTATATAGTAGATCCACCAATGTAACTAAAAAAAGGAGCAGTCAGCAAAGAAAAGGAAGGTCAGGTCTGACAAAGTTGCCTCTTTTAAGTGTATAACTAAAGTGGGAGACAAAGGTGAAACAGGGACATAATTTATCTAGATTTAGGGTAAGCTTCAGGATTGTATATCACACTCTAGGTTAATATACAAGGGCACAAAGTACAGCATAAGGAAAAAACTACTGTGATAGATTAAAAATTGGCTTAAGAACAAGAAGCACAGAGTATCTTTAGAACACAGAAGAAATTTGACTTTACTGTCAGTGAAGCTTGGCATGTGGCAGTGAAATGAAATTGGCACATAATGTGTCTAGACACTACGCACAAAAAAAAAGACACCCAAAAACCACATTTTTTTCTTCCTGTACCAAGGGCAAGTGACTTCAGTGTCAGTAAGGCTTTTCGTGCTGCAGTGAACAGTAACACTTACAGCTGCCCACCTTTCCAAATAATGAAACTCTCTCTTCCTCCCTTCAGTTAAAGAAAATGCCAACGCTGAAGTCATCATGCCCAGTTTTAAGTGATGGATGTTTAAGTTTTAAAGGGAAGAAAAAAAAAAAAAAAAGAAAAGACTGTCTTCTGCCAAAAGGAAATACAGCTATTTCTGTAAATAAAAGGTGTTACAGAACTTATAATTTATAGACTTCTATATTTTCATTGCTCTGAGAGTGATGACGACACACAATTTAGGGCAAATCTTAACTCACAATTGCTGATCCTTCTAGTGTGTACCCGTGACGATGCTGTAAAGGCAAGGAAGAACATTTCCCATGCAGAGATACTGCTAAACAGGGAAAAATCTCTATTTTCAATAACCATGTGATAGCTTGGGAGGAAGACTGGTATGAAGAAACATTCTATTGATATATAAGAAAGGGTTTGGTTCTCCTACATTCTTTTTTTCTCTCGTTATTCACGAGCACAAAACCTGTCTCTGCACTCAGATTTTCAATTCTACAGTTTTACACAGAAAACTAAAAAAAAAAAAAAAAAAAAAGCTCGCCTCAAATGGAAGATAAATTCCCAAACTACTTGGACTAGGTATGCTTTGTGACAAGAGAAGTAATTGAATACTGAGTTCACAGAAGTGATGAACATTTCAAAAGCCAATTTAAAACCCAGTTATTGTATGTAATACCTACAGGAGATGCACAGCAGTTCAACCAAACTAATGATTTTGAAGGTTTCATCGCTGTCAGGAAGTGAACTGAGCAACTATTTAATGAAAGTACATTTCTTCAATTCTTTTTCTAATTTGTCACCATGAGTACAAAACCACTCCCATTTGTTCAGCTCCAGTTCTATTTTGAGGTAGAGTAACCACTGTGTTCCCCATTATAACTGAAACATCTCTGCTGTTGTGCAGCACCATCAGAGTTTAGTTGCATTTCAAAAGAGAGAGACAAAATGAAAGCAGTTCCAGAACAAGGGCAAAATATCTCTGGAGAACACCAATAACAAGGAAGAGGAGCTTTCCAACACATAGGTTACTTTCTGGAGACCTATTCAATAGCAATCATTGTAAAATTTTCTCAGAATTCTCAACTGCAGCAGCCCAGACATTAACTCAAACTATTAAATCTTTATCATGTTGATTAAACTCAATAAATGGGGAATTACTCATGCTGAAACCCAGATTTGAACCATTTTAAAACTTAGAAGAACAAGAAACAAACAGAAACCCTCTTAAACACAAGAAAATGTTCTTTAAGATACACTGGTAGAGGGGAACATTAGAGCTACCCTGAATAAAGACAACAAATAAAGGCCAACAGGTGCACAGAGTCAAGAGATTAAAACAAGATGAGAAAAGTTAGAGGCTGGCATTATTAAAAAAACTACCTAATGTGACCAAATTGAAGTTTCTGAAGTGGTGGGGAAAAAAACAACAACAACAAAAAAAAGATCATTTAAGGTTTCTTAAGTCTCAAAGACGAGGGACTTTGGACCATTTCTGTAATGGCAGTCTAGGAATGTCCAGTCTAGCAAGCCTCATGGCTGCACAACATCTCAATCCCTGCTGGCACTGCGTTTTTCTGAAACTCATAAAAGAAGAATGTCATAAGAAGAACTATACTAGATCAGACCAATAATCCACCCAGCACAAAATCATGGTTGGACCTGCAGCCAAAGACAGAAACCTAGAGAAGACCGTAAGCAACTCAGAATCCCCAGAATTTCTCTTTATATCAATAGATATTTTTCTTCCACAGGCCAGCCCTGCCTCCCCTTGAGCCCATGTCAGCTTTCAGCCCCACGCTGCTGCCTGTCACAACAGACACGCTATACTTGGTGAAGAACAACCTTATTTTGTCCATTTTAAACTTGCCACCTGCTTGGTTCACTTGATAACTCCAAGCTCTTGCACGGCAGGGGACAGTGAACTATTGATTCCTCCTCACTCTCAGAACGATGACACCGTATTTGATGGGTGTCTATCACATTTTCTTT
This sequence comes from Merops nubicus, assembly GCF_000691845.1. NCBI lineage: Eukaryota > Metazoa > Chordata > Aves > Coraciiformes > Meropidae > Merops > Merops nubicus. Next base: position 339,019 of record NW_008581958.1, read on the forward strand.
CTTACTCACCTGATACAATCCTGCTTCAGTTCTGCACTGCCCTTTTTGTGCTAGAGACCAGAGCTGTTCACTGTGGTGAAGACACAGACAGACCTGTACAGCACCACAGCCTTTTTTTTTTTCTCTGTCACATTCTCTATTATCCCTTATGATTGCCAATGTTCAATTTGCCTTTTTAAAAAAATATTTTTGACAGACAGATCATTGAGCCAACCTTCACACTCAGTTAGTTATCCGTCACAATGCCAAGATCTCATTCTCAAGTCAAGCCAGAATCCATTGTGTTGTGCGTAAGGCTACAATGATCTTTCCTGACTTGCTCCACTTTATTTTTAAGCTATACCTCCATTTATCAGCCATTGTATCACTGGCTTATTTGGTCTCTCAGGAATTCTGCAATTCTCAGGTCAATCCTCATCTTTACTACCACAATAGTACGGGTGGGGAAACAGCATCTACACCAACCTGCTAATCAGTCTGTCAAGGAAACGACAACCAAAGTGGTGGACCCAGGCTGGCCACCAAAGCCTGCAGGGTGACATGAGCATGTGAACCCCACAACTGTTAAAATAGGACTGAAGGGGAACCACTTTCCTATGCACACAAATAAGGGAATTCCAACAGGAGAGTTTTATAGACAAAGCTCTCGTAGCCTTTCTGGAAAGTCAGCATGAGCACATCACCCCCCCCAGAAGTGCCTGTACCCTAATGCACACAGTACAGGAGACTTTGGCCTAACTCAGGGATCTGCTTGGCAGGAACCCACCCCATGCGGCCTTGGAGCAAGGACGGTGCAGGAGAACTGGTTATCTTTCAAAAAAATCATGTCCTCCAACTCAAAAACAGATTTCCTCTTTATCAGGAAGGACCAAGGAAAGCTGGCAGCAGGCCTGCATGAATAGGCAAGTCGGTCCTGAGAAAACCCAAACACCAAATGGAAGCCTGCAAGAACTGCAACCAGGGACAATGTGACACAGGAGGGCTACAGAAACACTGTCTGAGCAGGCAGGTTTGGGTTAACGTGCAGGTCGAGAGAAGCCAAAGCCCACCTGGAACTGAGGGGTGATAAGAAAGGCTTCCACAGGTTCAGCAGCAGCAAAAGGAAGACTAGGGAAAACGTAGGCCTGCGGCTGAGTGGGACAGGGGGACGGGGGAGGTGGAAAAGGCTGCCATGCTCAACATCATCTTCCCAGTCTCCACAGGTGAGCCCTGCCTTCAGTAACCTCCATCCCTGAGACCCCCAGAGAAGCCTGAAGCAAGAGGAGGATCAGGTTAGGGATATAATTAAACAAGTTGGACATACACAGATCCAGGGGACCTGATGGGATGCACTCGCACATGCTAAGGGAGCTGGCCCATGTCACTGCAAGGCCCCTCTCTACCACATTTGAAAGGTTTGTGGCAATTAAGAGAGCGTCCTGAGGTCTAGAAGAAATAAACATCACTTCTATCTTCACAAAATGCAAGAAGGAAGATCCATGAAATTGCAGACCAGTCATGCTTACCTCAAATGCTAGGGAAGGTCGTGGTGGAGCAAATAATTTGGGGAAACATTTCCAAACATCTGAAGGACAAGGAGGACGTTGGGAGTTGTCACTGGGGGTTTGTGTGGGGCAATTTGCGCTCAATCACCCTGACAGGCCTCTACAATGAGATGAATGGCTTGGTGGGTATGTGGAGAACAATGGATATTATTTACCTTGACATGAATAATGCTTTTGACACTGTCTCCATATGTTGATCTCATAAATCAACTGGTGAAGTATTGATTAGGTATATGGACAACAAGGTGGACTGAAAACTGGCTTAAGTACACACTGTTCCGATCCCACAGCATGAAGCCCAGCTGGAGACCAGTTAACAGAGGTGGGCCCAGGACTTAATAGTGGTGCCACCACTGCTTAACAGCTTTGTTAATGACCCAGTTTGATGGGTCCAAGTGCGCCTGTAGCAAGTTTGCAAGTGATACAAAACTGGAAGAAGTGGCTGAATTTGCCAGATGGGTGTCCTGCTATTCAGAAGGACCTTGACAGGCTGCAGAAATGGGCAGATGGGAGTCTCAAGAAGTTCAGAAAATGGAGAATGCCAAGTCCTGCAGCTGGGGAGAGATCACCCCAGGCACCAGTACATGTTCAGCACCAAACAACTTGAAAGCAGTTTTGCAGAGCAGGACGTGGTGGATGAATTGAGTAAAATGCCCTTGCAGCAAACCTGTGCTGCCCATGGATCAAGTAATACTCAGCACTGGTGAGACGTGTCTGGAGTGCTGGAATCAGTGCTGAGGAAAAAAAATAAAAACAAACAAAAAAACCCAAACAGCAACTAACCACCAAACCCTTAAATACAAGTTACTGCATTTAGACCTAAGGAGAAATTATTTTAATCCCAGAGTGGTCAGATGCTGAACCAGATTGCCCAGAGAGGCTGTGGAGTTTCCAGCCTTGGAGATATTCACACCTAGCCCACTCCCAAGCTGAGCAGATGGGTCGGACTGGGCTTTCTCCAGAGATGCCTGCCCATCTTGGTAATTTCATGATTCTGTAATAGCTCAAGATCATAATCTTTTTTTATTTCAGTATTTCAACCACTGAGATCATTCCCAGGTTTCTTAAAAAGCAAAGGGCCCACCCTGAACAGAAACCAGCCTTTGTTCAACAAGCAGATCATACAAGCCATGGCACCCAGACATGTTACTCTGTACCCTCAAAGCACATGTTTGCCCACAGTTTGATCCCGAGGCTGCTGCTGAAGGGACACCGCCTTGTCGTGTCACGCAGTAAGCCTGAACAGCCTCGAGAGCAATGGGCAGGAGAGATCAATGAAGTTCCCAACAGGAACACAGAAACCAATTAACCTCCAGCACAAGCAGTAGGAGAGGATGGCTTCCTGTAATTTCTGCTGAGATCCCTATCAGGGAAAATCATGCACATTGCAAAGAGCTTAACTATACTGGAACAGCCAATACACATACTGGGAGCATCTGATCCAAGTCACCTCCACCACAAAGGAAACGTGGCTTTTCCAGCTCACAAATGGTTTCTTAGGATGGGCAGGAGAACAAGCACACAAATTCATGGCATGCCAGTATCAGATTCATAGAATTGTTCTGGTGGGAAGAGACCTTCAAGATCATCAAGTCCAACTGTTAACCCAGCACTGCCAGGTCACCACTAAACCATGTCCCTCAGAATCACATCTCCGTGGCTTTGAAAACCTGCAGGGATGGGGACGACTCCACTGCCCTGGGCAGCCTGGGCCAGAGCTTGACAACCCTTTTGGTCAAAAAATTTTTCCTAAAATCCAGTCCGTCACATTATTCACATAATGAAATGTGTGCACCAGAGGATGGAACTTTATATTTGTAGCCAGGCTTCGCACAGAATGTTCCCTCATTAATCTGGAATTTGGTCTGGCTGATACTCAGGCTCGGTCTCTACATGTACACTCTGAACAAGTACAACTGATTTATTCAAACCTCCTGTGGCTATTTTCAGCCTATATAAATGCCACAGGCAATTTGGTATGGGGAAGCCATCTAAAAATTTGATATCACACTCCATTCAAAGATTTGAGCCTGTAGAGTAAACAGAGTAGATATCACTGCTGGAAAGTTCAACATCACTTCTTGCAGAATGGGACCTCAAACCAATTTTCTTGTAACACTGGAATTTCAAATACTCTGTTCAACTCTGACATATGGCGTTGACCTTCTGTTGTCACCTCAACAACCAGGAAACACAATCCCACTCTGGAATTGTTTCTCTGGTATTACCTGTCACACTGCTAATGCCAGCCTGGCCACACCACCACCCAGGGACAACAGATTTTTGAGAGAGGCATGTATGATACAGAAAAGCCTCTGTAAGGATGTTCTTCAAAGCATTCTACACGGCTGTGGCACGGTGCTGAAGTACACTTCTGTCACCAACACCGTTGGGAAGGCACCAAGGAAACCAAGCAACTGTGACATAAAACAACTCTTTCTGTAAGAGTCTATTGCCCAAGAGTCGTAAAACTCCCAGATCCAAGGAAAAGTCTGATTAAAAAGTCTGGCTACAAATGTTATCTGAAGCTGGGAAACTTCTTTCGCCTTCTCCTTTTTAAAAAAAATCCAACTGGAGTTTTTACCGAGCTATCCAATTTATGTGAATCCTTCCCCCAGTTTCCCAATGGCACAAACACAATCAAATACAACTGGCAGCAGTTTAAGAATTAACCACACAGGTTGTATGAAAACCTACTCTAAAACTGCAGTATAACACGGGTGTCCACATGAGATTAACAAAACCTTCCTTTATTTCCCCCCTTCACGTTTATAACATTGAATAGCATTTTTAGCCATTAATACAAGTATCCCTGTGCCATTAAAAATGGAAAATCAATTCTTGCAAGAGAAATAAAATTCCTATCCTGATTTTGCATCTGCATACACACATGATTTCTTTAAACTGGAGAAAATTTGAGGTATCGATCATTCTAAGTAGCATAGACTAGAGAGATACAATCAAAGTGAAAAGGTATGTCTGCATCTCATTTTCTCAAAATACATCCAGTCTTTCTTTTCTGTTGCAACTCCTGTGGGTTTTAGAGTAAACCTGAATGAACTCTTGATTCTTCCATCCTTACTGGACACCAACCCACTGCAATATTGATGCGTTGGAGAACCAGAAAAGCTGACTTCTGACATATATTATCAACTGGTTACACAACAGTTGCTGACAAAATATTTTTTCTACCCTCCTTTACTCTGTATTACCAGTTCTATTTCAAGTAGGACCACCCTTAGCAGAGTTGACAGGTCTTAACAGAATTGACAAAATATCTGTAATCATAAAGAAATAGCCATGTTATTTACTATTTAGAGAAGGACCCCTTTTTGCTTTACAAGACACTGAAATAACCTAAGAACTGAAAATGTTTTGAAGTATTTTATAAAGCAAAAACTCTGTGATTTGCTGGGAACAATTTTTCCTCCAAACTTCCACACAGGCATTCTCTGGGCTGGACTAAAAGCCCTTGTGCTTGTGGATATCATCCTTAGCCAACTCTGAAAGCCACGTGAGTTCCTATGAACAAACGAATGCTCAGCATGAGGACTTTTTATCAAAATCTGGTCTCTTACAGGCGTGGTAAATAAATTCCTCTGTAGTGCAGCCCTTCCATACATTAGTATTTCATTGACTGCATAAACACATGTAGTCATTGGTAGCCCATTCACTTTGCAAATTGATTTTAATTGAACTGCCAGTGTAGATTTTATCTGACTGATAAATAACCAATGTTCAAACAGGAAAGGATCAAAGCACATAATTGGATTAATTCTCCTATTTGTTCCATGATATAATAGTTAAAAATAAAAAAGCCCAAAAAAGCCCTGACACTTTATAGAGCAGGAACAGGAATGTAGTCTAATGTCTACAGCGCAACAGTTATGCTTTTTCCAGAAAGGTGATCAAAGCTGCTGCCACTTCACTTCACTGAAAGAGTGGTGGGGCATTGGAGCAGGCTGCCCAGGGAGGTGGTAGAGTCCACATCCATGGAGGAGTTCAATAAACATGTGGATATGGCATTTTGGGACATGGTTTAGTGGTCATGGTAGTGTTGGGTTGATGATTTGACTTGATGATATTAGCAGTCTTTTCCAACCTTGATGATTCTATGATTCAAGCAGTTATAGCCCATTCTACAAGCAAAGACATATCAGAGGTGATGTTAACTCTGTTGAGGACTCAGCAGTTCCTTCCTAAGACAAAGCATTGTCCTGCAGGAAAAAGATAGCTACTGTGGTGACAATGCTATGGAAATGCCATTTTAATAGGTTTATTATTTTCCAGAGAATCTCAGGAGAAGTTTCAGCAAGGCTGCTGATCAAAGATGTAATTACATTTTAGCCTCTGAGGTTGCTCAAAGTGTGCTCCTTCTCCTTCTAGCCTTAGTTTAATTTCTCTATCAACTACCTTCTGTAAAGCACAACTGTCTGCTCTCCAAAGATACATACATGTTCCTGCCTTTATGGACATAAACCTTCGAAAGCCACATGGGTATTTATAAATAAAACTTACTCCAAAAGCAGTCCTTGATTTCAAAGAAGAAATTTGTATTATGGGAGTTTCTGCATCTCAAGAACAATCTTTTGTAACAGAAGTAATAGAGCAAGTGAAGGGAAGGAATGCTTATGATTCATTATGATCCCAGTCTTACATATTTTGGGTCCCATATAGACTCTACTTTTAGTTACAGAATTATTAACACTGGAAAGCCCTTCCACAGTTTAAAGGCTCTAAATCTACGTGCCTATTGTGACAGCCTTGCAGTTGCCACAGTAATTTCTCTGGGACACACACACAAAAAATGTTCTTCTGCATAAGGCCCCGTTACTCTTCAGGGAATGGAAGTGAGAGGAGCTTCCCTAGGAAGGCCAACAAGTTTGCCTCCATGGCTATCACCAAATATCTTCCAGAGATAGCAGGGAGGGTGAAAACTGGCAATTCTTATTAAGAAGTTTAGCTTTTTCCATTGTCTACCTATTGAAGATTTCGGCATTTATCAGCAGTGTAGTTTTTGTACCACAGATGAGTGCACCAATTTTCTGTCCACTTTACTTCATGCATTATAATATGTGTGTATTGACTTAACCACTTTTTCCATTTCACAGTTCTTCCTAATGTTTTGGCAGAAAAAAAAAAAAAATTTTATCTCCTGGTATCAGAGGGCATACTTCAAAGGTTAAATTTAGTGAGTCCTGCAAAAATAGCATATTTTCTGTCTAAAGGGAAACATCACACACTGCACCCCTGCAGCCAGAACCAGATTCTACGACTTCAGCTCTGCAAGAAATGCAGAATTTGAGAACATGCAACACAAGAACCTGGAGATTTTATTTGGTACAAGCCTGAGACATTATACCAGTTCAAAAGGCCCCTGAACAACACAGCATTAAAACTTTTATTATTCTAGCAGGTGGCATATTATCATTCTTACAGACTGATCATTTTCCTTATTATCCCCTTGACTGCACATAGAACACTGTAATATGAACCTAATAATGCCTATAAACATTTCCATTAACAACAGAGCTTGCTATTTAGGCACACACAATGTGCTACCAGACCAGGGTAATTGATTTTTTTTAATTGATGTATTGTGCTACTGTATATGGCTACTGAATTTTGACAACAACAACAAAAGCAAACAAAATGCTACAGGGCTTTAACCCAGGGCTGCTTAGCACGTTTACTTTGATGTTAATCCACCTACGTTTCTTTATTTGTCCTAATGACAGCAGAACTCCACAACGGCTCGAAAATAGATTATTAGAAAAGAATCCAGTCACAAATTATTTCACTCTAAGTGTATAAAAACTTTGAACTTTGATGCATGCACAATCAGCTGAGGTAGAGAATTAACACTAGTATTTTAAAAAGTGCTGAGCTATTCAAAACTCCTATAAGATACATTTTTGTTTCATCTTCTGTCTTCTTATACTCTCAGTTAAAATTCTTCAGAAGATACAGAAAAGGCTTGTATATTAATAAACTTATTACCATCTTCCCAGAGAAACTGCTGTGCCCTCTGAGACATAATCACAGAATCGTTTTGGTTGGAAGAGACCTTTAAAATCATCAAGTCCAACTGCTAACCCAGCACTGCCAGGTCACCACTAAACCATGTCCCTCAACACAACATCCCTAGGGCTTTGAAAGCCCTCCAGGGATGGGGACTCCACCACTGCCCTGGGCAGCCTGGACCAGGCCTTGACAAGCCTTGTGGGAAAGACATTTTTCCTCATAACCTAAACCTTCCCTGGTGCAACTTGAGGCCATTTCCTTATCGCTGGTTTTACACAAGTGGTAGCCACAGGCAGCTTTTGCACATGCACGGACACATTTGGGGACCCAGGTCACTCTGTCACGCTGTACTTGTCTATGATCCTTCATCCCTCTTTACACCACGATCAGATGTGTCTATCATTGCTGCCCTCACAGGATTGCAAGATGGAGTTTTGCCTCTGCTCTGAAGGAGAAAAAAAAAAAATCCTCAGGGGAAATCTGAGTAGGAATAAGAAGCATTTTGGTCCAACTGCATGAAAGGCCAAAAACATTGAGACTGGGAGTGAGCAGAACCGTGGCACTACATTTCAAAAAGCTTCAAGGGCTGGCACAGGAGGAGCAGCTCTCGCCCAAGGCCACTGCCTGCCACCAGTGCCACAAACATCCCCTAAATCTTAGGGGGGTAGGAGAGGCAAGTAAATAATTCTTACCATAGAAGCACAACCCTTGCATTCAGAAATAAGTTAAATACAAACAGCAAGAGCTTTATGACATCCCTGTGTGAAAACACACTGCAGTTTGGAAAGCCCACGCTTCCTTCCACATGAAATGCCTGGATAAATACACAAGCCATCTACTGCTTCCCAACAGTCTACTGCAATTCCTTTCTTTTTTATTTGCTCCACTGCTTACCAGTAAATACAGTAAAACCCAATCAACCTACAAGTAAAATTAATAGCTTACCATATTTAACAAGTTTAAGTCATTAAATATTGGTATCATCACCTATTGTTTTCCTTGTAATCCTCAAATTGGCACAGAAAGCAGCAAAGACTGAAAGTATTTTATACTTGCAAAGCTGGGACTTGGTAACCAGATGAAGAGACATGGTGAGATTTTCTGTGAAGACACACTCTTCACAACGAGCTGAGCTGTGCTTCAAGCTCCTGGCTCAGCTAAGAAGCACCACAGACTGTTACCAATGCAGACTGGAAAATTAAGGATGAAGCAGTACATACAGAAGTGGAAGGAAGCCACCATCAGGGGGAGGATTTGAAAAGATCAACCCTGCAGAGATGGTTTCTGCCTTTTCCCAGCAGCAGGAGGTGAATGAGATCAGTGCTGGTTATGTTGCAGCAGCTTTCTCTTTATTCAGTAGCTCTAGAGTGAGATTCCTTTTTTTTTTTTTTT